>NW_014010170.1:0-6362 GCF_000611645.1 Monoraphidium neglectum
GCCGCGCGCCGCCGGCGCCGCGCCAGCGCGAGCGCCGCGGCGGCCGTCGCCAGCGCCACGACGACGCCGGCGGCGGCGCCGATGCCGCCCTTGGCGGCCGGGCTGAGGCCGCTGCGCGGCGGGGGTACGTAGTGGTTGGCAAAGTAGTCTGCGTCTTGCTCCATCTTGACGCACGTTGAGACGTCGTTGGCCGCGACGCAGGCGGGGCCTGGGACGGACTTGCAGAGCTGCGGGGGGCCGGAGAGATCAGAGGGAGGGGCGGGGCGCCGGTTGGTGGGCCGGTCCAAAAGCGCCAAGGTCCGCTGAGCTGACAAGGCGGCAGAGGAGGGGCTGAGGGCGGCATTCACTGCACGAGCGCAGGCGCTAGCTGGTGTGCGCGCCCTAGGGTGGCACAGGTAGAGCAACCGACCGACCCTGCATGCGCAATGGCTGAGGGCAGAGAGCACGCACCTTGTAGGAGCCCCACTTTTGCACAGTGTAACCAGAACCTGCGTGACCGCGGCGGCAACATGGGTTGTGGGTGCCGTATCGGTGCCATTCAGGGACAGACCGGGCGCCCACATGCACCCTCCACAGACATGGCGGCGCCCAAGCACGCGCGTGCGTCCTGATAACTGCCACACACACAAGCTGGTGCGCTCGCAAGCACATGGGCAGGCCGCCTGCACCCGAGCGCGTGCTCCACACGCGCGTGCACATCTTCCCCCCCACAACTTTCTGCAACGCGAGCCGTGCGCGTACACACACACACACACACACACACACTCACATGCACACTCCCACTCTGCTCAACATGCACGCTCACCTGGCTGGTTCTCCCCGCCCGCCACCCTTGTCGAGAAATTTGAGTACAGGATGTTGTCGTAGTATGTCACGCCGTCCCACACCACCACCTTGGGAAAAGTGACATTGTTGACGCCAGGCACCAGGGGGTCCCGCTGGTACGCAAGCACGTTGGCCTCAATCAGGGGCGGGCAGCTGGTCTGAAGCTGCGGGGCGGGGGCGACGGGGTGCCGGAACAGGGGCGAGAGGGGCGGTTGGCGGAAGGGAGGCGAGCGCGGCCGGCCGGGGGGGTAGCGAACGGCCAGCACGCGGGGCGAGGACCAGCGCAGGTCAGGTGCGAGGGCGCAGGCAGGCGGGGCGTCCCATAGCCCCGTGTTTCAATTCTCAGGAGCTTCTGGATAATCAAGTCACAGGGTGTTGGGTGCAAACCTTTGCAAGATCATGGAAGTAGATGAGGCCGCCAGAACCTGGCGCCAGGATGTCCTGTGCGGATCCAGGTTGCAGTCAACGTGAGGGCAGGACACGGAGGGGCAGGCTGAGCCTCGTGCAGGCGCCGCGGCAACGGCGCCGCAAATGCGGTGCTCGCGGGCAGCACGCGCGGCGGTCGCTGTTGGGGCCGCGCCGCCGCGCCTCCGGTCCCGCTGCTCCCGGCAGGTCGCCCGCTGCTGGCGCTGCGGCAGGGTGTGGGCCGCGGGCCGGGTCTGTCCACTAGCCATGACCAGCTGCGGCCCTCTCCGCGCTAAGAGCACCCACCAGGTCTGCGCCGGCCCCATATCGCGTGTCCTTCAGGGTCACATGGATCAGAGACATGTTGACGCCTGCAGAACGTGCAGGGACGCGCGGTCAGCACGCGCTTGAGCGAGGCGCCCACAGCCTGGACTGGGCGGGCCGGCAGCACAGCCCCATCCGCCGGGGCCCAGCTGCTGCGCCTGCGGTCGCGTGCACCCGGGGGGCGCCGCTGGCTCCGCCCTCCCACCTGGAGCAATCAGCAGCCTGTTGGTGACCTCTCGGGCGTTGAAGTCGATGACCTGCGCGCACACGGCAGGCCGCGTCAACGGGCCGGCGGCGGGGGACGAACAGCTGGGACGGCGCCCCTGGTGACATCTGTGCGCGCAGCTGATGCGCGAGCTGCCGCTGTGCGCGCGCTCACGCGCCACCAGCATGGTTTGATCCCAACGCCCGCCCAGCGCACCCTGTGAGGCCCGTTTCGGTCCGATGTTACTGTCACGTTGTGCGCGAGCGTGTACGGCTGCTGCGGCCAGTCTGAGGTCTCGAACCGCACATCCTGATCCAGCACAATCACGCGTGCTGCGTCGTTCATGAGCGCCTCCACGAGTGCGCGGCCGGTCGAGACGTGCACCGCGCCCGCTGCGGCTGCCGAGACCACACCTACATCTGCTTTCGTTGAACGCAAGCAGCTAAGGGCCACCAGCGAGGCGAGGACGACCAACCCAGGTGTCACACAGAACTGGGGACGCGCCATCCCACAGCGTCACAGCATCACTGGTGCTTTCTCGACACTTTGACACGGTGACGTGACGCCAGCGACGGCACAACTCGAGCGCGCGGGCCCGTGCGGGAACCTGTCCGTGTCTTCAGAACTACGGCGCAGAGGCGCGGTTGGTACCCGAATTCAACGCACAGATGTATAGGATGTCTGCATCTTGGGCGAGTCACCCCACTGCCTATCACCGGCGGCCGACGCGTTCACAGCTTGAGCACCTGGATGAGATTCACAGCTGTTTGTTCTCGTTGTGTGGAATGTGGCGCGCTGTTACAGGGTGACACTGGTTGACTTTAACAGCTCAATGTTGGATGGCACAAACGCAACAACGTGAGCCATCGAGGTAATCATGGTGCGCTGTCGACACCAAACCTGCACAGCACATGCGCACACGTTCTGGGCTGCCTTGCTCACAAGCAGCAACGCGTTGGGCGAGTGTTCCCTTGCACATTCAAAACAGGACGAGCAAACGCGTGCTCAGTGCTGCTGCGAACAGCGCCACTTGCCTCGCCATGCCTCGCCAAGAGCCAAGTACATGTGCATCTGTCACACAAGCGTCACCAGAGGTGTGCAATCGATGCACAGATATGGACCGATTCGCATCATTAGGCACTGCGGGCGGGCAGGCTGCCAGGGGTTTGATGGGATATGGCTGGCAATGCCGGGTCAGCAGGGCGCGTTGTCCAGCGCGGGGGAGCGTTGCGCGCTCATCCTGGCCAGATCTGCAGTCCAGGCGACAGTCATCTGCAGGACTGTCGACCCTGACATTCCCCAAAAGCGCTCCCTGCAAGTAGCACGGTTGCAAACCGCACAGGATGCTTCCAGTGTGCGTGTGTGCCTGTGCAACCTGCTGCCCAGACCCCACCGGCACCGCATGCAAAAGAGTGTCTTTGGGCAGGCTTGCCTGGCTGTGCGCCAGCCAAGCCTGGTGGGCAAGCAGCACCTAAACAAGTACGTTCTGCGTGGGCCGCATGCACTCTTTCAATCACCATGGTAGCTGCGCCGCATCCCAGGATGGGCTGCAGGCGTTGCCCTGCGCCACGCCGGCTAGGGCTAATACATCCGCTGCATCCACATCGTATGTACAGACGCGCACACAAAGTGAACACCCTCAAGGTAGCGCCATTCCGATCCGCTCCAGACACGCGTCACGGCAAGTCGCGAGAATTTGCAGCGCCTGAAAAGCGGCGGCTGTTATCCCAATGTGGCGGGGAGTTCCAAAGTCCCCGAGCAGTGACCAGCACACCTTTAAAAACGCATCTGTTGCTGCACACCACCAAGCTACCTCACAGATGATTTAATGAAGACAAAGGGTCACCTCTCAGACAAAAAAAAATCACACACGTGAGATCCATCCCTCAACAAGCTAGAACTGTAACAAGTTCAAATCCTCACGTCAAACAGTCAAGCAGCTGCAGCATTGCGATGAGCTGCTGCAGCCGCTGCGCGGTCACGGCGCTCTCTGACGCAGCGCGCGTGCACAGCTCTGACGCCAACGCCGTGAGGCACGCATCCCGGACGCACGGCTGCGCCCAGCATGCCGCCGCAAGTGCAGCCACGGGCTGGGCCATTACAGCCGCAGGCCGCGCGTGTAGGGTGGCGGCCACCCGTTCTGAAAGGGATCGCACCGCCACCATGCGCTGTGCCGCTGATGCCCCTTCAGGCATATCAAGGGCGCCCCTCGCTGGCCCCGGCGCGGCCGGCGGCCCTGTTTGTTGCGTGCCATGTCTGCACTGCCCATGAGCCTGCCCATTCTCCATCTCGTTCGCCCTTGGTGGCTGGGGCCGACCACCGAGGCGGGCACAGAAGGCGCGCCACGACGGCTGCAGAAGCAGCGCACATGCAAACTCCTCCAAGCAGCCAGGCGGGCACGCAAGTTGCTGTGCGCCGGGAGCTGGTGTTGCTGTTGCTTCTGAGGTAGCAGCACCAGCAGCAGCAGAAGCAGCAGAAGCAGCGACGGGCGCTGCTGTTTCCACTCCTGGATTGTCGCGCACGCCTGCACCGCTCGCTGCCGCATGATCCAGCGCTGCCCCGACCGCAGTGGCGACTGCCGTGGCATCCTTTGTGCTCCCAGCGGAAGACCACACCACACCCGCCGCCGCTATGTGCCGCAGCCCTCGCGCCAAATCAAACCAGTAGCTGCGAAGCTCTGACAGGGGTCCAGGTGCAGGGGCACACCACCCGCCTGCAGACGTGAAACGCGCTGCTGCCGTCGCCGCATCCAACGGCCCCCCATGGAACCCGATGCTGCGACTGTCACGGCCGTCGCTCGGCTGAGCGTGCACGTGGTCGTGCATGAGGACGCTGCATGCAGCTGCAAGCAGCCTGGAGTCCACCTCCAGGTCTTCGAGGGCCCCTACAGCCTGCTCAGCTGCCACGAGCGACTCATGCAGCCGTTGCCGCTTTGCGCCATGGCGCTGCTCCTGCTGCTGATGATGATGCTCCTGCCCTTGCGGCTGCTGCTGCTGCTGCTGCTGCTGCTGCGCTCCATCCTCCCTACGGCAAGCCACGCGCACTGCAGCCGCAGAGAAGGCTGACAGCACAGTCTGCACAGCCAGGGGGCTCTCGCCCCAGCGCAACAGGGCCGCAAGCAGCACGCTGCGCCCCACAGGGTCTCCTGCCTGTGAAGTTTTTGGTGCGTGTTTGAGAAGCATGCGTATGGTGCGCATTCATAGCTAGGGAGTGGCCAGGAAAATCCATGTCAAATCTCTGCCAGGGGTATCAGATGCTTGCTTGCTGCCCTGGCTTGCGCTGGGGGGTTGCGACATGGGCGCACAAGCACAACGTCCATTCGTATTGTGCATGCCTTCCCACCTCAGCTGGCTGCACCAGCAATGCAGCCACGAAAAGCCGGTAAAGTAAGTCATACGTCGGCTTCAGCCTTACGTCTTGCACAGTTGCCAGCAAATCGCGCCCAATCTCAGATCGCTGCATGACAGACACTGCCTCAATGCGCGTGGAATGGGACAGTTGCATGGAATGTATGCATATCATTGCTTGCCTTTGTCTGTGCTGGATCGCTTTTGAACATTCCAGTCGCCCTGTATGTGGTCGTGCGGTGGTGACACAGCAACGTCACCCTTCCTTGCGTTGCCCTGCATGACGCTGCCATCCATGCCAGTAGTTGCTGAGCTGGGCGCTGTTAACTTCTAGCAGCAGTCCATTAGTGCAGTTGCGTGACCTACAAGTCCAGACGTATTGTTACAAAGGGTGAGGCTTTAACGCATAGCCAAGTTTTGATTTGAATTATGGTATCAGGGTCCAGGAAACTTCACGACTTGGTGGCGAAAGCAAGGACGCCGCAAGCGCCGCAATATGTTAGAATTGTGGGAAAGTGTGCATACATGCGGATAGCGGTGCGTAGGCTTAAACAGGCATGATCGGAGGGTGCTGTTGGCGGTGCCGCTGAGTGCAGCGCCGTAATCAGGCAGGTGCTTGCTGGTTTCCGTTTCGCGTGGGGGCGTGGAGCGCAGCGGCCAGCGTCAACGGATCGGGTGGACACGGACGGGGAAATCCAAGAGGCCCCAACCAATGCCGCAACCATCGCGCGCGGAAGTCCATCGGTCGAGATGCGACGCGGCAGAGATGCGCGCGCCAGGAATTAGGCCGGCTTGGCGGCCATGGGGTCACAGGTACCCGCGGGCGCCCCCGCACGCGAGTGTCGCGCCGCCGCGGCGCGGCGCAGCGGGGACCCCGCGGCGCCCGCGGCAACGGGCACAGTGTTTGAAAGTCTGATGACGCCGCATGCTTATCGGGACTCCCCAAAGGCCCCCACGGTTTGCGAAGGGGGGATGCGCAGCCCTTGCCTCGCTTGGCGGAAGCCCCAAAGCGCACAATTCGAACGCTCAGCCGCAGGGGCTGAGCAGGGGCAGCAAAAAGCAACGCTGCCGGAATCAACAAACAGATCCAATCCTGAAATGAAGTCAAAGCGTGCGCCGCATAGTGGGCTCAAGTGAAAAAAAACACTTGAGCAACCAGGCCAGCGGCGGCCCGACGAGGCGGTCTTTGCTGCGGCTGGCAGCTGATGCCGTGTGCGGCTCTGCATCAATAGGGGGCGCCCCGCCCTACCCCGCCC
>NW_014010169.1:0-618 GCF_000611645.1 Monoraphidium neglectum
CCCCCCCTCAACGCCTTCCGCGCTGCAGGCGGCTTCAAGCTTGCGGACTTTGGTCTCTCGCGCATCTACGGCAGTCCGGACGCGCGGCTCACGAATCAGGTGATCCCTTGGACCCAGTCCGCGGACTGGTACAGGACTGCGGGCCCAGCCACCTGATACACAAGGCCTGAGAGGGCGCATCCAGCCATCCAAGCGCCAGGCGGGCCCTGCGGCGCGTCGAGATTGATTGGGGGCTTGAGACATGACTGCTGTCTCAAGCAAAGCAGCCGGCCGGCATACCTGGCAGCCCGTCTGGCGAGCATGGGCCGTGCTGCCGCGCACCCGCGTCCACGCGCGCGGCCGCCCCGCACCCAGCCAGTCACGGGACCCCGCCCCGCCTCCAACGCTCGCTCCGCTGCGCCGCCCACACGCGCGCGCGTGTGCAGGTGTTTGCGCGGTGGTATCGGCCGCCGGAGCTACTTTTTGGCAGCACGGCCTACGGGCCCAGTATTGACATCTGGGCGGCGGGCTGCGTATTTGCAGGTGAGGGCCCGGGGTTTCCAGGTTGCAGGGTGTAGGATGCAGGGGCGCGGCGCGGCGGGGCGGGGCGGCGGCGACGGCACGGCAGTGGAGCCGGAA
>NW_014010169.1:1334-7071 GCF_000611645.1 Monoraphidium neglectum
CCGGAAGGGGGGCCCAGGCCGGGCCCGCCGACGCTGGCCGTGCCGCGGACGGCGGGCGGCAGCGCGCGCGCCCGGCCGACCCCTGGGTCGCCGCTCCCGGCGCTCCAGCCGGCCGGCCTCCCGGCCGCGCCGCGTGCGCCGCCCCGTCCCAACCGCTCGGCGCCTCCCCCCCCCCCCCTCCCGGCCATTCCTCGCTCTCCAGAGCTTCTTATGCGGCGGCCGTGGATGCCGGGGCAGAGCGACATCGACCAGCTGGGGAAGATATTTCAGGTGGGGAGATTGTTATCCAGGGGGGGGAGACATTTCAGGGTAGGAGATGTCTGGGGTGGGAAAGATATTCCGGGTGAAGGGGGGACGGGCCAAGTGGACTGGGAACGGGGCACAGGGGGTGTTTGTGGGAGGGGGGGCGGGATACGAGCTTGGGCTCTGGAAGGATGTCGGCAGGGGGAGGGACAGGGCCGGTGCCAATTAGATCGGGGCGCTGCGGCAGCAACGGCAGCACCACCGAGCCTCTCCGGCGACGGGGCGCCCCTGCGCCCTGCGCCTGCGCCTGCGAACAGCCGCATGGCGCGCGGCCTGTGCCGCGCCGGTCCTCGGGGCCCCATCCGCCTGCCCCGCCCCCGACCCCGGTGCGCCGCCGCCGCAGGCCCTGGGCACGCCGTCCCCTGAGTCATGGCCGGGGGTGCAGCAGCTGCCAAACTACGTGGAATTTCAAAAGGTGGTCGCGCCGCCCCTCAGGCAGCAGTTCCCCCAGGTGACACGGGGCCCCGTGCTTGGGTGGGGTGGGGTCGATCGTCATGCGCTGGGCGGGGGCGCCCGCCGGCGCGCGGCGTGCGTTCGGCGGGTCGCTGCCGCGGGGGCCGCTTGTGGAGCAGCAGCGTGCCTTGCTGCCGCTCGGGTCAGCCCCTGAAACCTGATGTGGGCTTGCTCCCAGACGTTGGCCCCGACAGCCATTCTGGGTCAACCGCCCCCAACCAAACACGAATTCCTCCTCCCAAGGCGCTACAAATTGACGTACGCAAACCCTCAAACCAAAAGCAAGCAGCGCAAGCCACCCGGAAGGTTTTTTCCAAGCAATCCACCCATATAAAAACCTCCGAAACCCCCAGGCTGCAGAGGACGCCCTGGACCTGCTGTCGCGGATGGTGTCACTAGACCCCTCGCGGCGGCCGACGGGTGCGCGCATGCGGGTGATCGCTCTCGTTTTTGTGTTGTCTGGTCCCCGCTTGCATGCTACAGCATCGGAGGCGGCCGCGCAGCGGCCAGGTTCAATCTTCTTGCCCGCATGAAGCCGGGTCCCCCAGCAGCGACGCCGCGCGCCCGCGTTCCCGCCAGCCGTCGCTGTACCCGCCCTTGGCGCGTGTGTCATCATGACGTCATCAGCGCCGAGCGCTCGTCGTTGCGCCACTCCCCCAAAGCCTCGCTGATACCCGAGAAAGTCGAGACCGCGCCCACCAGCCCTTTCCTTTATCCAGGCCTCAACCCCAAGCCCGACCCCTCCCGCCCGCCCGCCGCAGCCGCGGAGGCGCTGGCGCACCCCTACTTTTCCAATGCCCCGCCGCCCACGCCGCGCGCCCAGCTGCCCAAGCCGCCGCTGCGCGAGGACAACCCCCTGCAGGTCCGCGCACGAAGCAGTCGGCGTCACCCTTGCCTGCAATTGTGACCGGGCGGGATTGCGCTCCCAGGGCGCACCCTGGCAGGCAGCAGCCCCGGCAAAATCCGCTACACTGCACTGCAAAGCGTGCGGCTTGCCCCACACCCCCATCACCCTCGCTGCAAAGCCGCCGCGCGTTTTCCGGCTTCTGCACCCCTGCCCACTCGCTTCCCTCCTTGCCGCCTACCCCTCCACCGCTGCCGCTCCCCCCCGCCCCCTCCTCCCGCGCCCGCAGGGTCCGCAGGGGCTCAAGCCCGCGGTCAAGGCGGCCACGCGGCAGGGCGAGCCCGACGCCTCGGCGCGGCCCGCAAAGCAGCGGCGGATCGACGCCGCCGGCGCGGCGTCCCCGGCGTCTTAGGCACGCCACCGCCCCCCCCTCTGGATTCGCGCTCACTCCTGCTGCTTGCCCCGTGCGCTGCGCCGGGGCCGGGCCGTTAGCTTCGGGGCACCCTGCTGCTGTCAGCAACCCTGCCTTTGCGCTGCTGCCCTTGAAAATTGTGTGGTCCCTCACTAGACGGATGCGGCCGCGGCACCCGGGGTGGCCCTCATGCACAGTTGGTGGGCTGCAGCAGCAGATGGAGCCGAGCCAGGCTGGGCGGTTTGTAACAACGCAAGATAGCGCAAGCACGTCGTCTGTTTCTTTACAAGACTTCTATGTGCATAATGATTTGCAAAAAAAATCGAGGGGCGGGGTGCGGGCCGATGCGCAGCAGTCATCGTAGATGGGGGGGGTCCCCGCGCGTGGGCCCCGATTCACGCTCCCGCCGCACCCCCTTGCCAACACGGGCAGGCCGAGACCGCTTTCCTTGTCGCAGCGCCGCCACGCGGCGCAGCCTAACCAACTACCAACATCTGGGCACTATTAATACGGTAAACGGCAGAGAACAAGACTTGAAGACATCGCCGGCCGGGCGGGGCAGCTATGAACCCTGTGCGTACGTTGGGAGGCACCGTATTGAATTTGAGTCCCTAACCCAGAACCTTGAAGATGTTGGGGAACCCGGATGAGCTGTCAGACGCGGACGCGACGTACGGCCTGGGGGTGGGCGCAGTCAGCAGCGGCGTCAGGCCGGGCAGCAGGTTGAGCTTGGCGGTCAGCGAGTTGATGGCGGGGATGCCCAGGTTGAGGATGTTGGTGAGCGCGTTGTAGGTCTCCGGGGTGAGGCGCGTCGAGATGTCGATGAGCTTCGCGACGACCTCGGGCTTAAACGCGTTGATCGCGGGCACGAGCTTCTCGATGGCGTTGATGTCGAGCTGGCCGATCAGGGGGATGAGCTCGGCGATGCCCTTCCAGTCCAGGCCGCGCAGCGAAGGGATGAGCGAACCCAGCACAGCAGGGTCGATCTGGGGGGGGGGGGCGCGCAGCGATTAGGGTGTCGCAGGTTACACGAGGCCGCCCACTGGGATCCCAGCCGAGGTAAGAGACGCGCGCCACCATCCAATCCGGAAGTACTTGCCGCACGGCCCGCCCCTGCGTTGCCGACATCCCGGACCCCCTCCAGACCCCCACACCACACATGCCAATGCGCACTCCACACAGCCCCACCCTCGCGGCCCTGCCCCTGCCCCCATCATGGCCTGCTACCCCCCCTCCTTCCAACAAAAACAAACACCAACCCCAGGCTGCGGGCCCACAAAGCAAACATTTGCCGCGGGCTCATACCTTCTGGATGGGCTCGATGATGGCGGCGCCGAGCCTGCCCACAAGCTGGGGGTCGATGTTCACGATGTAAGGCAGCACCTGCTCGACCCAGGTCACGTTGATCTGTTGATTGTGGTTTGAGGGAGGGGGGGAGACGGCCACAGGGTTGGGAGCGGGGAGGCAAGGGGGGGTGGGGGTTGTCAGAGGGCCGCGACTGCCGGGAGCAAGTGGCAGGCCGGCGCAGGGCGGGAGGGGCCGGCGGGGAGCAACCGCTGTCAGCCAGCTGTGCAGGCCGCCTCTTGTGCCGGTGGGGCGTGCGTGCACGGAGGGGCAGGGTCGGGGAGGGCCCCTTGCTGCCCCGGCGCCCTCATACGCTGTGCCCCCGTGCTCCTCATTCGCGCCGGGCTGCCGAGGGCCCAAAGCTGCGCGGCAGGCAGGTGGGCACGCGCGCACGCAACGCGGCGCGGCGCGCCAGAACCCAGGGCCTGCCGCGGTCCGTTGAGCAGCGGCGGCGGGGCCGCGAGGCCGCGGGGGCGCACCAAGGGGACGAGGCTGATGAAGCGAAGTGCGTCGGTGATGTTGATTTCGGGCAGCACGGGGGTGGCGGGGGCCAGGGCGGACACATCAAAGGTGGCCAGCTCCTCGGGGATGGCCGGCACCTCGGCGTTGGGGCGGGGGTCGCCCTTGGGCGCCGGCGACTGCTGCCTCGCGGCGTGCGCGCCTGCGGCGCGGGGCAGGTGTGGGGGTGCGCGGTGGCGGGCTTGGGGCGGCGCGGGCAGGGGCAGCGCGGGGGAGGCTTGAGCAGTGGAGGTGCCTGTCGCCGAGCCGGGCGGGCGGCGGAAGCGCTGGCGCGAGCTCGTCTGTTGGGGGCACTCCAACTGAGCGCCGCCGGGTGAGTGCCGGAGCAGGTGCGACGCCGCCGGCGCAGGGTTACTCGGCACTGTGACCGCTCTTATCGCCGTGTTTGTCATCTTGATGCGCGTGCTGGGCGAATGGGAGGCTAGCGCTGGCCCCAGTCCTTCGAGGGCGCTGGTGACCCTGGTCCGGCTCCCATCGACCCATCTGAGGCCCCGTCCCCGCCCCCTGGTCCAGCTGCAGACCAAGACTCACCCGCTATAAATACCAGGCACAGGCTCGCCACCACCGCACGCCTCATCTTGGCAAAACCGTGTGGGACTGGTGGTGCTTTGAGGGGTGGTGCACTGCAGGGGTGACAAGCTGTTATAAGTTCAATGACAATGATTGATGAATCAACTCATTTGCTACTGCTGGGGGCTGGCAAGAGCGATGGGGATGAAAGACGACAAGGATGGAGCAGTGGGAGTCGGAGCACTGCTTGCCCAAGCAGCAAGCGACAAGTAGGCACTTAGACTAGTCATAATATTCATAAACATCAAAATAGCTGCGTCGCCACATGCATATACACTCTATCGGGAGGTTGGCTGATGTGATCTTCTAAGCCCCTGGCCCAAGCCATATGTGAAATAGTACGTGCATGCTGTCACGAGTTGTACAATCATTTTACCAACGAAACAGTATTATATCTGACGAACAACAGGCAGCACAGCACCGTGTGAAGGAAGTCCCGCTGCGACGCAGCCTCGCTCCAGGCCTCCTCCTCTGCTCTTTGAAGGCCTAAAATTATACCTGACGCTTTTTGGAGCACTGGCACGCCGTTGCGCGCGCCTCGCCGAGCCGTGGAAGCCCCCACTTGAAGCTAGGCATGAGTTTTCTTGCGAGTCCACATGCCTCATGACAATGAAGGTCATTGGAGCCCCTGCAAGGTGAGCGGTGAACAGGATAAGGCCGGTGTGGTTCGCCCTCGTGACCTCCGGAGGCGCCACACGCGCAAGCGGGCCAGGCGCAAGGCAGTGCGCTTCCTGCGGCTTTCCCGTGCCATCAATGGTGGCACCCCATGCGGCGAGAAAACAATGTGCAACGCGATCCTGCTGGCTCCTGCAATCTCACGCTCTTGCGCGCCCGCCTCGCCCGTGCCCTCCCCCTCCCGCACACATCAGGGGGCGCCCCTGGCGGCGACAGAGCCCCTAGAGGACCGCCTGTTGCGCTTCCTGCACTCCCTCCGCCAGCTGGACGCAACAGCCCTGTCCCCGCCCCCGTCTTTCTGCGGCGGCGGCGGCGGCGACGGCGGCGGCGGGTTCTGCGGCGCGGAGCTTGACTGGGACGGCGCGAGCGCGGTGAGCGTGTCACCCAGCGACTCTGCCAGCTGCTGCTGCCTCGAAGGCCATAGCAGCGGCGACGAGGCCGCCGCCGCGGCCGCGGCGGCGCCGGAGCCGCGCACCGGCGGGCCCGCGTGGGCCTCATCCAGCAGCAGTGGCAGCAGCGGCGACGGCGAGGGCCGCGGCGCGCAGGCCGCCGCGGAGCGCGCGCTTGCGCGGCGGCTGCGGCAGCTGCAGCGCAAGGCCGCCTGCGCGGCCGCCGCG
>NW_014010168.1:0-6357 GCF_000611645.1 Monoraphidium neglectum
CTGCCCCGCCCCGCAGCCCCCGTGCGCGCGATCATCCTGCCCCCCGTCCACGCGCGGCTGCCCTGGAGCTCATGCGTCCTGAGCCTCGCCGATGATGGGGCCCTGGCGCTCTCCTGCCTCGCGCTGGGCCAGTGCCTGCGCACGTTCTCGGGGTTTGCCCACGGCTGCCCCTCGCAGGTCGCGTGGAGCGTCAACAGGTGCGCGGCCGCGCCCATTTCTGGGGGCCGCGCGGCCCAACGTGCTGCAGCGTGCGCTCCACCTCAAACGCAAGGAGCTCTGTCTTGGCTATGTTGTTTGAAAAGCCGGCTCGCCGCGTTTGACTGTGCACCTGCAACGACTTACCCTTCAGCTGAGCACCAAGTGGGCTGCTCCGAAGCCAGGCTGGATGCAGCAGCCGGGGATGCCGTGAGGTTTGACCGTTTGACTTCGCGCCGCCCGCGGCGACTTTCCCTCGAACCGCAGGGGTGTCCTCGCGGCGAGCGCGGTGGATGAATCGGGGCAGCTGCACCTGCAGGCCTGGGACGCGTACACCGGCCAGACCGACCGCCGCTGCAGCGGCGCGCAGGCGCACATGCTGATGGCGCAGCTTTCGAACGAGGCCAGCAGCAGCCTGCACCACCAGCAGCGGCTCGAGCACGAGCAGGGCGGCGGCGGCGACGCGGCGCCCGCGGCATCCAGCGACACAGGGCGCGCCGCCGCGGCGGCGGCAGCCGCGACGGGCGGCGTGTTCCCCGCGCGGCTGCGGCGGGTGGAGCGCGCCGGCGGCGCGATTCGGCAGGTGCAGCAGGCGGATCCGTCGGTACTGCTGTTAGACATCAACATCAGCCTGCTGCTGCAATCCATCGCCGCCATCACCGCCATCACCGCCCCGCCGGCCCCGCCGCCGGCCCCGGCCGGCAGCATTCGCCCCGGCGGCGACGCGCCGGCCGCGGCCACGGCCCCGGCCATGTATATCAGCCGGCAGAGTAGCCTGGCGTCGGTGCTCACTGCGGCGGACGACGGCGGCGCGCCGTCCGAAGCGCCGCCCAGCCACGACGGCGGCGGCACGGGGCACCACCCAGCCGGCCACCCCATGCATACGCACGGCCACGGCGGTGGCGGGGGCGGGGGCGTGAAGGCGCAGGCGCGCGCTGAGCTGGCGCGCCTGAGGGAGGCGGCGCTGGCGCTGGCGCTGATGCACCGGTGGGGCCTGGACTGCGCCGCGGACTGTTGGACTGCCGCCTTCCTGCGGGAGGTCGGCCTGCTGAGAGCCAGTCCGCCACACGGCAGCGGCAGCGGTGCTGGGGCGGCCTTGCAGCCTCCCGACGCGTCCCCCGCGGCGAGCAGCGCGCCGTCGCGGGCGGAGGCGGCGAGGGCGCGGCAGCAGGGGGATGGGGCGTCGCGCGCCGACCGCCTGGCTTCCGTCGGCGACCTTGCGGCGAGACTGGAGGAAGCGGCCGCGCGGCGTGGACCACAGGGGTGGCGCTTTGGCGTCGCGCTGTGCCAGGAGGCGTGCGTTTCGGAGGAAGGGGCCCTCACGGCAAGCCTCCCGTACCGCGTGCGGCGGCAGGCGGGGCAGGAGACACGCACGGGCGGCGACGCGAACGGCGGCGGCGGCAGCGCCGAGCGGCTGGGGGCGCTGTTTCTGTCAAATCCAAGCGTGCTGGCTGTCAGGTGGGTGCTCACGACAGGGTTCGAACCCGGGCCCGAGCCAACGGCACCACCGCCAGGCCGCCAAGCAGCGCCAGTTCTTGAAGATCACACACGATTGCGGTGAGCGCGTCCCCTCCCCTCTCGCCGCCTCACCCATTTAAACAAGCCGGCCTGCTGCCGTCCACTCACAGGCTCCTATCCCTCGTGGCCGCATCCAAGGCCATCCTGTCCAACCCCGCCACCCACTCTGGCGTCGCCGCCGCCAACGCCGCGAGCGCGCTCGCGACGCTCTACGCGCTGCAGTGGCAGGAGCTGCGCCAGGCAGCTTCCGCGCAGCTGCCCGACGTCCTGCTCCTGGCCAGCTACTGGGGGGCGCCGACCCAGGGCCCGCCGCAACTCCACAACGCGGCGCAGGCGCTCCTGGCGTCGCTGCTGCAGCCGACGGCGCCGTGGCGCCTCAAAGGCGGCGGGCCTGCAGGGGGCGCCTGCCCGCTGCGCGCGTGGCCGCCGCCGGCCGCGACGGAGCTCGTTTCGCTCGTCCGGGCACACTATGCGCAGCTCGGCGGCCCCGCCCCCCTGACGCCGCAGCAGCTGCGCCGCTGGCGCCCGTACGTCGTCGCCGCGGCGGGCGCGGCGGTCCCGCACGCGGCGGCCGCGCCTCCGGCGCTGCTGGCCGCGGTAGGGGTCTGCCTCGTCGGCTGCCTCGTGCGGCTGGCGCCGTCCGAGGATAGCTGCATGGCGGGAGAGCTGCTGGAACTGGCGCTGCTGAGCGGCCAGTGGGGCGCGTGGCGCCCGCACGTCGGCGGCGCCGCGCCGCTGCTGCAGAGGTGCGTCAATTTGCGCCAAATCGCGCCAGGCCCTCCCTCCGCGATTGCTGCTGGGCCGATGGACTGGGGACGGGGACCCGGGGGGGGGGGTGGCGGGGGGCTGATGAATTCACCTTCATGAACCTGCAAAACAGACCCACTTGTGTCAGGGGTGATGCAACATACATCCTGTCGCATTGCCCCCGCACATGCAAAACGTGTCTGGCTGTGTGCCGCAACCCATGGATACTATCTCGTGGCAAACTATCCCGCGCATTCTGCCGACACGCAGCCTCTGCCGCATCGCGGACGCCGTCAATGGACGCCTGTCCCTACTGCAAGCATCGCCGCAGCTGCTGGGCGCCCGCGGGCCCGCCGGCGGCGCGCCCGGCGCCCGGCAGAGCCTTGATGGAGGGGACGACGGCGCCCCGCGCGTTCCGGGCAGCTGGGCCGCCGCCGACCCCGCGCCGCGCCTGGCCCTCGGGCCCCTGGCCGTCGCCGGTCGGCGCGCGCACGCCGTCGGGGGTCTGTACTTAGCGCCCGCCCTGATGGGCGGCGCGCCGCCCCCTGAGGGCCCGCCGGCGCGCGCGCGGCCGCGCCCCCAGCCGGTCCCGCTGCCGCCGCCCGGGCCGCCCGCCCCGCCGCCGCAGCTGCAGGGGAGTGAATCGGCGTCGTCGGCCGTGCCCACGACGCAGCACACGCCGGGCAGCACCGTCCGTCACACCAGCACCACCCACCTCCGGTACGACTACCCAGGGGCGTCACCCGCGTCACCCGCGTGGCAGCTTCAGCCCAGCTTCCTGGCAGGCGCCGCCCTGCACCACGCCGACGGGAGCCCGGCCGCTACCATTCCCAGCCCGCCGCCCGGCGCCGCCCACGCCGCCGCCCCTGCAGTTTCGCCGCAGCAGCCGGCGGGGCCGCCGGCGGCGCTGCTGCTGGGGGCGGGGCCCGCGCAGCTGGGCGCGTGGCTGAGGTGCTGCGCGGAGCTGCTGGCCGGCCTGGCGCTGGCGGAGCCCGAGGCCTTCCTCAACGAACTCAGCCAAGGCATGGCCGGTGGGTGCCATCTGAGGAAATCGCAGTGGGGGTCATTGTCTTGTACATGATTCGCGAGTGAGGGTTGTCTAGCGGGATGCGAACACCGCCACACACCGATATGGTGTGTGTTGTCCATGGGGTCGCCCATCCCAGGCGGCTCAGCTGTCGGTCCCGAACCGACGCGGCGATCCCACCCTCACGTCCAGCCGCGACCACGAAAAGGATCCTGAATCCACCCACACACCCCGCGATCTGTGCTGCAGGCGGCGCCCTGGACGCGTCCTGCACGCATGCGCTGCTGCTGTCCTCCCTTTCGCGTGCCCTCCGCTGGCCCCAGGCCTGCGCCGCGCTGCTGCCACACCTCGGCTTCGCGGCCGCCCTGGCCGTCCAGTCGCTCGACCCGGCGCGGCCCGCGCTGCGGCAGGGGTGCCTGGCCGTGGCGGGCGGGCTGATTCGGGAGATGACCGCTCGGTTCCCGCAGGCCGCCTTCCACGCGCCCTCCATGCAGCTGGCTGTCGGCAGCGCGCGGGCGCTCGGGCCGCTTGGCGCGCGGGCGCTGCCCCCGGGCAGCGGCGGCGGGGGCGCTGGCGGCGGCGACGGGCGGGGGCACACCGCGGTGCGGCAGCAGCCGCAGGCCGCGCCGGAGCACGCGCGGGCGGTGGCAGTGTTTGACGTCAACGGCGGCGCGAAGCGGGTCGTGCTGCTACTGCCCGCGTCGTCCGCACCGCCGCCGGCCGCCGGCCCCGCGCCGGCGCTCCCCACGCGCGACGGCGAGGCGGGCGGCGGCGGCGCAGCCGAGGCCGGCCCGGAGCGGAGCCTCCATTCGTCAAGCACGGTCAAGCGCGCACACGCGGCGATGCTGCAGAACTGGTTCGGCGTCGAGCCGGGGCAGGATGGCGCCGACGGCGCCGAAGGCGGCGCCTGCGCCAACCAAGGGGCCCTTCCCGGCGGCGCCGAGGCTCCAGCTCCGCAGCGGCCACCCCAGCCGCAGCCACAGCAGCAGCAGCAGCAGCAGCAGCAGCAGCAACAGCAGCAGCAGGCCGGGCTGGCGAAACCCTACTATCCGTCCCAGGCGGCGGCGGAGGCGCCCGTCCTGTCGGCCGCAGACCTCCGCGGCGGCGTCGCGGCGCTCGCCTTCAGCCCCAGCGGCGAGTCCCTCGCGGCGCTGCTGGCGACGGCCGCGTGCGTGGTGGTGTGGCGGATTCAGTCGACCTGGACGCAGCGCCTGGCGCACATCGGGAGCCGCGCGCCGTACTGCCACCTGCCGTACTGCTATTTGCCCGTACCGCAGCTGCGGGGCGGCGCGGGCGCGGGCGGGGGGCCGTGGGAGCTGCGGTGGTTTGGGGAGGGGCGCGTGGAGGTTTGGTCGGGCGGGCAGCGGCTGGCCGAGGCGAGCCTGTCGGTCCTGGCGTGAGCGCGGCGGCGCGCGTCTGACTGCACAGTCATGGGGCTACGGGCTCGGGAAGGAAGCGGCTGCCGCGTCTGGCTGATTGGTGGCACGCGGAGAAGCCCCCGTGTTGGGAATTTGTGGTTGAGCATGATTGCACCCTTTTTCTTTGCAAGAGAGTGTGTGTGTGTGTGATTGTGATTGTGAGTGTGTGTGTGTGTGTGTGTGTGTGTGTGTTTGCGTGCGTTTGTTTTGCGACTTGGCGGCACGCATGCGCCACGTCCACCTGTACTTGTTTGGCACAGTGCCCTGCTGTATTTTCTCGTCTATGCAGAGCTACGTATGCGCAGGGATGCCATCTACCTCCGTTTTTGTTCAAAGTCGTGTAAAGCAATGCCAAGATATGGCCACACGCATCATGTCCCGCGTGTCTTGACGTCTTAGTAACCATTGTTGACAAACAGGTGCTAGTCAGCTACCGCTGCCAGGCCTACTCTAAAGGCTGACATCGCTGCAAGCCCTTGTCACCTGTGCCTGCAGCGGCTGAGCTTGGAGCGGTCCTTTGACCAGCCAGGGCGGTGCTTTGAAATTGGCTTCTCAAGACCACATGCAACGGCGTTACACGGGAACAGGAGGCTGCTTGGTAGGCCGCGCGCGCATGATACAAACTGCCATCATGTGCTGCCAGACCCCTCCGCCCGCGGCTGCTAGGACTAGAAGCAGGCGCTGCGCAGACGCAAGCCGTGCGGCGACAGCGCAAAAGCAGCCAGGCAACGGTCTCGTGGCCGCGCCTGGCCTTTGTGCGCCGCTTCAAAAGGCCTGCACGGGGAAGCCACCGTTTCACTCCTCAAAGCGGCGACGCCGCCCCCCTGCGGCCCCTGGCCGCGGGCCCGCCCCGCCTGCCGCGCGACACCCGCCAGACCACCCCGACGGCGGCGAGGCCGGCGGCGCACAAGACCAGGGCCAGGAACATGGTCTGACCCTTGAGCACCCCCTGCAGGCGGTCGTGCTGCTGCCGCCGCGCCGCGTCCGCGGATGGGTCGGCGCCGCCGCCCGCGCGGAAATGGTGCGCCACCGACGCGGCGGCTGGCGAGGCGGCGGGAGCCTGGGCTTGCGCTGGCTCGCCTCCTTTCTGGCCCTGACCTGCTACGTTTGCAACCGCTTGCTGCTGCTGCTGCTGTTGCTGCTGCTGCTGCACCCCAGGCACGGGCGCCGCCGGCGACAAGTGCGCCGTCGTGTCCCTCCGCGGCGCCTCCCTCGGCGCCGCCGCGCCCCCTCCGCCGCTGCCGCCGCCGCCGCCGCCCCGCGGGTCCCCGGCCTCTCGGTCCTGCTCGTGCCAGCCCGCCGCCGCCGTCACCTCATCATCCTCAAAATCTTCAACAGCCTCCGGCTCCGGCGGCACCTCAAACGCCGGCTCCCTCCCGGGCTCCGCCCACGTAACCCCTTCCAACTTCGGGAGCCGCAGCGGGCAGCGCAGCGTCCCCCGCCGCGGGGCCG
>NW_014010167.1:0-3816 GCF_000611645.1 Monoraphidium neglectum
CTCCCCACCCGTCCCCTCAAGGCTGGGTGAGGCCCTAGGCTACAAGCCTGGCGGCAAGCTCAAGTACATGGCCCTGGGCCAGGGCATGGGGCCCAAGGCAGTGGAGCTCGTGGAGACAGGGGCACAGAGGGGCCTCTGGGTCATGCTGCAGGCGCGTGCAGGGGGGGAGAGATGTCTCTTGCTTTAGGCGGGTGCCAGGCTTGCCGTGGCAACGAGGGGCCCGCTGGCGCTGAGACTTGCGCATGCGCCAGTCTGGGGCCTAGGCAGCACGTTTGTCTCGCCGCTTGACCCGCCTGCTCGCCGCTGCCCCAGACGCCCGCCTCACTCCGGGACCTTTGCCGCAGACCCCGCCCCCTTTCCTTGCTGCCCCCAGAACTGCCACCTGCTGCCCAAGTGGCTGAAGACCCTTGAGAAGCTGCTGGAGCGGCTGGCGCGCCCCCACAAGGACTTCAGGCTGTGGCTCACCACGGAGCCCTGCGAGGCCTTCCCCCTGGGAGTGCTACAGGTGGGGACGGCCACGTGCTGATGGACACGCCCTCGCCCGCCGCATCTGGGCAGCAACGGCATGCAAATGGCAAAGGCCAAGTTTTGTCTGGGAGGTGGCAGCACTCGGCATGCAAGACCGATGCGTCGTCTAAAACCCCCTTTCCATTGTGATGATTCCACACAACCTCCATTGCCCCCGCCCTTGACCCCATGTCCCTTTCCCCCAGCGGTCGCTCAAGGTGGTGACCGAGCCGCCCAATGGTCTGAAGCTCAACCTGCGCCAGTCCTACGGCAAGATCTCGGACGAGCTGCTTGACGACTGCCCCCACCCCGCGTTCAGGAGCCTCGTGTATGTGCTGGGCTTCTTCCACGCCGTGGTGCAGGAGCGGCGGTGAGCGGGGGGCGCACGGGCGCGTGCCTTTCACGTCGCTGCACGAGAGAGCCGGCCGGGGAAGCATGGGTGCAATTTTTTGTCGCTGTGCCCTGCCCAGAAAAAGCGACGGACGGAAAGCGACAGCAACACAAACTGCTGGAAGTCATGTGACAGCAGTGAGCACTCTTGTGGCGTAGCTGTTTGTACCCTTATTCGAGTCCCTCAAGCACAGGCAGCACCTGCCACCTTGCGTGCGCTCCCTCCAAACCCTTTCCTGGCCTCTTCCTCCCGCCCCGCCCCGCCCCGCCCCCCGCAGCAAGTACGGCAAGCTGGGCTGGAACGTGCCCTACGATTTCAGCGAGACAGACTTCCGCATCAGCATGGCCCTCATCAGCACCTACCTCACTAAGGCCGCGCTGGCGCAGGAGCAGCAGCAGCAGCAGCAGCAGGCGCTGCTCCGGCAGCAGGAGGCGGCGGCGGTGCCCTGGGGCACGCTGCGCTACCTCATAGGGGAGGCGATGTACGGTGAGGCGCACGCCGTTGCGGCCACGTGCAGCCGGCGGCTAGGGCTGCCCGATGGAGCCCTTGAGCGCTTGCCAGCTCAGCAGCTGGGCTGCGGTGGCCCTGACTGCAATACATCCGGAGCTCCCCTCCCCCTGATCTCGCAGCAGTTTAAAACCAATTGCCGTGGCCCCTATCAAGCACAGCCTGGCCCGGTGACCCTCCACCTCTCCCCTCTACTACCTGGCCCGCCGACCCTCCACCCCTCCTGAACCACCAGGCGGCCGCGTGTCGGACAGCTTTGACCGGCGCGTGCTGACCACATACCTGGAGGAGTACATGGGCGACTTCCTGTTCGACGCCTGCCAGCCCTTCCACTTCTACGCGCCCAGGGACGGCGCCCCAGGCGGCGCCATCGACGTGCCCCAGCCGGGGCCGCGCGACGCGTACCTGCGGGCGATAGAGGCGCTGCCGCTGGTGCAGAGCCCGGAGGTGCGCGGCTGCCGGGTGTTGCGGGCACGGTTCGACAGCCATGTGCATGTATTGGTGTGAGCTGTGTGTGTGTGTGTGTGTGTGTGTGTGTGTGTGTGTGTGTGTGTGTGTGTGTGTGTATAAGCGGCTCCGCGATAGAGCAAGCGCTCTCCTGTTCGTTGCAACGTGTGCCCCGCTGTATGCAGCGGCCCTTGGCAGCATCTCAGCCGGTCGCCAGACCGCACCAAGCAATGGCGCAGATCCCACGTGCGCCAATACCCCCTCCCCTCGGGGCGCGTCCCCCCTCCCCCAGGTCTTCGGCCTGCACGCCAATGCCGACATCTCCTACTACACCGCCGCGGCCAAGGCGCTCTGGGCGGGCCTCGTCGACCTGCAGCCCCGCGCGGGCGGCGGCGCCGGCGGGGGCGGGGGCGGCGGTGGGGCTGGCGGCGCGCGCAGCCGCGAGGAGCTGGTGGCGGGCGTGGCGCGCGACATCCACGGGCGGCTGCCGGCGCCGTTTGACGTGCCGCTCATCCGCAAGGCCATCGGCGTGCCGTCCCCGACACAGGTGGGCGCGGGGCACGGTTGTGCGCCTTATACGGCACGCCCACGCCGACGCGCCGGTCTGGTGACTCGCACGTGCAGCCTGCACGGCTCAGGTACCGCCTGCAGACGCGCCTGCCGTCTCCCTGGATGCTGCCCAAACGCACGCGCCACAATCACACCGCCGCAACGCCGTCGCCCCTCCCCTCACGCTGCTCTTCACCCGCTACGCCCCCGCCCCCTTGCAGGTCGTGCTGCTGCAGGAGCTGGAGCGGTGGAACGCGCTGTCGGCGGCCATGGCCTCCAGCCTTCACGACCTGCAGCGCGCCCTGTCAGGAGAGGTCGGCTTCAGCGGCCCCCTGGAGGAGCTCTCCGCCGCGCTCGCCAACGGCAAGCTGCCGCCCGCCTGGGGGCGCCTCGCGCCGCCGACGCAGAAGCCGCTGGGGCCGTGGATGGCGTGGTTTGCGCGGCGGCACGAGCAGTACGCGGCGTGGGTGGAGGGCGGCGAGCCCAAAGTCATGTGGCTGGCGGGGCTGCACGCGCCGGAGACGTACCTGGCTGCGCTGGTGCAGGCGGCGTGCCGCGACAAGGGCTGGCCGCTGGATCGCAGCCGGCTGTACACGCAGGTCACGCGGCTCACGGACGCGGGGCAGGTCGAGGAGCGGCCCAGGTGCGCGGGCGCGGCCTGGGAGCGCGGGCAGGCGGGCGGGCAGGCGGCTTTGGCGAGGGGACGGCCAGGCAGGCTGGCGGGCGGGCAGGAAGGGGTCACGGATCGCACGCGTCGCAACAGGCCGGTGGTCGGTCAAGCAGGAGGGGGGCCGCTTCCGGCTCCCACCCACCTTGCAGAGGGGCTGGGCCAAAGCACAGATTCATTGCGCCGGCCTGCCGAGGCGGCTGCGTGAGGCAAACTTGCAGTCAGGCACCGACAACTCCCTCATCGCCGCTGACGCGCCGTTGCCGACCCTGCTGCCCCCTTGGCGGCTCTCCCTCAGGCACGGGTGCTACGTGAGCGGGCTGTACCTGGAGGGCGCTGCCTGGGACCACGACGCCGGCCAGCTGACGCGGCAGGCCCCCAAGCAGCTCGTGCAGGAGCTGCCGCTGCTGCAGATCATCCCCGCAGAGGTGGGGCCCCGCATGAAAAATGGCTCCTGGGCCGTGTGCACGAGGCGGGGCTGCGCGAGGGGCGCGCCTTGATGGCGCTCTGCGGCCTGTCACGAACAGGTTATATCAAGGAGTAGGCCGGCGGTCGGCTCACCCCGCAGCCCAAACGCTGAACCTGGGGGCGCACGCAGGCAAAGCCATCACCCAACTCCATGCGTTATCCATCGCCTGCATACTGGTTGCACTTCCCCCCTCCAGCGTGCGAACGAGGCAGGTGACTGTGCTTGCGCCTCGCACCTTCCACACCGCGCCGCGCCCCCCCCCCCCCCTTGCCCCAACCT
>NW_014010167.1:4532-7066 GCF_000611645.1 Monoraphidium neglectum
CCCCCCCCTTGCCCAACCTTCCTTCCCAGGCGGCGCGGCTCCGGCTGGCCAACACGTTCAGGGCGCCCGTGTACGTCACCCAGTCGCGGCGCAACGCCATGGGCGGGGGCCTGGTGTTCGAGGCTGACCTGGCGACGGGGGAGCACCCCAGCCACTGGGTGCTGCAGGGGGTGGCGCTGGTGCTCAACATAGACCGGTAGGGGGGGCTTAAGGCGGCGGCGGCAGCGGCGGCGCCCGCACCTCCTGCCGCCTGGCGAGGCTCATGCTTCCCAGTGCTCCTCTAACCCAGCGCCCAGCTGCTTGGCTTGGGTCTGCACTCACTCCTGTTGATCTTCCTTTCCACGAATAGAGAAACTTTCCAAACTTTTGGAGAAAACTACTGTAATATGATTTGTGCATGTGACCGACGTCAGCGGCGTCTGGCCAAGGACAGTGGGCGACTTGAAGTTGACCCCATGCGCACCCTTGGGCACAGCATGTCAACGTATTGGTAGCTATTCTTGATCAAACTCGCTGTGCATGGGCATGCACCAGCTACCAGAATACTTGCAACTTCTCCAGACCTGGGTTGCACACTCGTAGACACGCTGGGTGTGCCCGCAGCTCGGCAGCTGGCACTGGGCTCCGAGCGCTGACGCCCGCCAGCCGACACCTGTCGAGGAAGATATCTGTGGAACTTGGATGTCCCGAGTCGGTATACGCTTTGTGACAGTATAGATGGTTGGCAGGGCTTGGTGGAGGCTGGCAGTGTCAACCCATACGATGCAGGAAATGCGACAGCGAAGCCTGAGTACGCCAGTCACCAGACGACGGTGAGTCGGAGAGTCAATACTGGACGCACGCCAGGGTATGCAACGGTGCACCCATGTGACCTTCACCAATCATCATCGGAGCGTGTTGCGCTCGACCATCCAGCCGATCTCATCGTAGCTTTGCCCAGCCCTCGAACAGGACGGCATGCTGAACGCCCAGAGGCTGAGCAGCGGGGCTGCTGGGGCGGCACGGGGGCAGGTGGGTCCATTGATGCATCAGATTATATATGTGCTGCGTCCAGGGCTATCGGACGGCCTGTCCGCGGCCCATTGCACTGGCGTTATTGGGCCGTGCCGGAGAGCGTTTTTCGTGCGGATAACGGTGCATACAAGCAATCCAGTATTTTATCGATGCCTCATACACGCTGTCGGGCGATGGGGCTGGTCCTGGCGCGTGGGTGGAGAGTCTGATCAAACCAGCGGCCCCGTCAGCGCGTTGTAGATGGGCCTGGTTCATATGCACCAATTGAACCATATTATAACCATTTATTGCATCGCTGAGGCGTGAATGGCGGAGGGCACATGTGCCAGTGGGCGCTGCAGCAAGCCGGCAAACGCGCGCTGCGGCGCACGGGCCAGGGCGCCTCAAGTTGGGCCCATTGGTTCCCTCTGCATGCTGCACACATGCAGTACAGTGCGACATGGTCCACCGTTAGGGTCACCCCTTTCCCTGTGCCGATCACGCACGCCCATACAACCACCCCACGCCGCCTTCCCGCCCACCCAGGCGCCCTGCGCCCGCCCGGCCGCGCCCCACGCGGCCCCCTCGCGCCCGCTCGTCGCCGCCCGCGCCGAGGCCAGCAACGGCGCCTACGACGGTAACCCCATCATGAGCGGCCCGATCAGCGTCGGCGTCGGCGCCGCCGCTTCGGACGTGGCCGCCGAGAAAGGCGCCAAGCCTGTTGACCGCAGCAAGGGCCTCTGGACCCGCTGCGACAAGTGCGGCGTGATCCTCTATGTTAAGCACCTGAAGGAGCACCACCACATCTGCTTCGGCTGCAACTACCACCTGAAGATGACCAGCCAGGAGCGCATAGAGCACCTCATAGACCCCGGTGAGGCGGGGCGGGGTCGGGTGGGCGTACGAGAGGGTGTGTGTGTATGTGTGTGCGTTGACGCGTGTGTGTGTTTGTGTGTGTGTTTGTGTGTGTGTTTGTGTGTGTGTGTGTGTGTGTGTGTGTGTTTGTCTCGCGTACGCATGTGCGCGCGCAAGCGTGCGAGTGCGCGCACCGTGTGAGTGTGAATGATCAGGCGCAGCGCAGCGGCGAGGGGAGCCAGGGAGAGGGGAGTGTTGAATGCGGTATCAGGCTGGCCCTGCGTGACACGACACAGCAAGGGCCGGCGCAGCCGCCCGCAGGAGAGCACGTGCGGAGCAGGGTGAAAGCCCGCCCCGGCCGGGGCAAACGGCGCCGCCCCCGCCGCGCCCGCCGCCCCTTCCGCCGCCGACCGCCCGCTCACCGGCCCTCCCCCGGCACGGCCTTTGCGCCTACAGGCACGTGGCGCCCCCTGGATGAGACGCTGTCCCCCATGGACCCCCTCGAGTTCACGGACCAGAAGTCCTACCCCGACCGCGTGCGCGACAGCCAGGAGAAGACCGGCATGCAGGACGCCCTGCGCTCGGGGACAGGTGAGGATGGGGTGGGCGCGGTGGGGGCGGGCACGCGAAGCAGGGGCCATGCGGGGCGTTGGGCGGGTTCGGGGGCGGGTGTGGCTGTGGCGGGG
>NW_014010166.1:0-6335 GCF_000611645.1 Monoraphidium neglectum
TCCGCGGGCGCGTCGGCGGTTCGCAAGTCGCTCGACGGCTTCCTGTACCAGCTCAGCGGCGAGCAGGCCACCGACAGCCTTCGCGCATCGCTCGTCGCGGCGGCGGCGTCGATCGCCGCCGACGCCGGCGCCATCAAGGCCGCGCTGCTGTCCGCCGGCGGCGCGCCGGCCGGCGCCGGCGTCCAGATGCCGGGCTTCCAGCCGGCCAGCGGGGTCCAGACGCGCACGGAGAGCCCTCAGGACGCGCTGACTGAGACGCTGCTGCAGAACCTGGGGGCCAACGGGCGGCGGCTGAGCTATATCATTGGGTCGGACGACAGGGTGGAGGAGAAGGACTACCCTGGCTGGCCGTACACGGCGGTTGGGCAGGTTCTCTTCAAAAAGGGCTCCTGCTCGGGCGTCATGATCGGGCCGCGGTCGGTGCTGACCGCGGGGCACTGCGTGTACTCGCGGAAGCGCAAGGCGTGGCAGGACCGCATCACGTTCACGCCGTACCGCCACCGGGTGGCGGACAAGGACACGTGGCCGGTGGGGCGCATCCCCTACACGCACGCGACGACGTACCAGTGAGTTCGCCTGCCGCCGGCGGGGCGGCCAGGGGCGGCGGGGCATGCGGCGCTGGCCCTGCCAGCAGTGGTGCCCAGCAGGCGGCCGCGGGGGCGGAAGGGCCACGGGCGTGGGGTCTTGTGGGCGGCAGGCCGGCAGTGGCTGTCAGCGACCCTTGATCAGCGATGGACTGAGTTTGGTCATGCACGGCATCTGGGCAAATGCAACAGTGCGCGCCAGACCTTGGGCCGGCGCCGCGTGCAAAAATTGCATGACAACACTCACGCATCTGCCTCAAGGGGCTTCATGGAGGCCAGCGACTACAACAACGCGCTGAACTATGACCTGGCTGTCATCCAGCTGGCAGAGGACGTCGGTGAGCGCAGTGTGAATGCAGATCATGGTCTAGCTGTGTAGCGGCTCTGTTGGTCAAGATGCTGAGCATGGGCCCTTCAGGTGGTGCAAAGACGTGGCAACCCAACATACATGCGGCTGGGGCGAAGCGAAGGTGTATGTGATCGCCGGCGCACTTCACCTCCCTCGCCAGCGCCCGCTCACTTGCCCACTCGTTACCGGCCCGCCTGGCTGTGGCGTGCTGGCAGGCTACAAGACCGGGTGGCTTGGAATGTCTTGGAATCCAAAGGGTTACAAGGGCATTATCTACACTGCGGGGTACCCCGGTGACAAAGTCTTTGGTGAGTGCGAAGCGCACCACCCCCGTTAGAGAGGGAGACGGCTGCTGCGCCCCTGCACCCCAGCCAGACGCCCGCGCTGCAGCCTTGGCGGTCGGCCTGGGTTGCAGCTTGTTACTTTACGGAGGGGCGGGCGCCCAGCTTGTCACTCGTACTACAATCCCTGGGTTGTGCGTGAATGCTGTCTGCTGCCCGCTCATTTCTTGTCACACCCCAAACCCTCAAAACTTAATCCGACCCAAAAGGCTCTCTGTGGTCGACCTCGTGCCGTGTGTCGGACGCCAAGGGTACAGACACGCGCTTCGTCACGATGTGCGACGTGTGGCCAGGTGGGCACGGCCCCCGGCCGCCGACGCGCCCCTCCCCACCCCAACTGCCCTCTCAGGCTGCGGCACGGCCATTGCCGTTGGCGCCGCGCCGCGGCCGCCGCCGTCTGCGCGCGGGCGGCGTCCGAGCGCTGCCCGTCGGCATCCGGCAGTCGGCTGCGGGCGCGTGGCTGTCTGCACGCTATCACCCACCCCTGATGACGCCGCTGCCGTTGCCAGGCCCTTCGCTCCTGCGGCCACTGCATCACGCAAACTTTCTGCACCAACCTTGCGCAGGCCAATCCGGGTCACCTATCTGGATCAAGCCCAGCAATTCGACGTACGAGCTGCGTGCCGTGCTGACCTACGAGTCCTGCCGCTGCTGCTCCAAGGACTGCTCCTGCTGCAGCGGGAAATTTAACGGTGGCAACGCCATCAACGCCATGCACTATGCATCGATCCAGGCGTGGCGATGAGGCGGCGCGCGGCGTGGCGCGACTGGTCCAGGCAGGAGGGTCACGAGTGGTTCAGGCGGCACTGGCTGTCGGCTGCGTTCCTGACATTCTGCTTTCGCACTGGCTGCTTTCGCACTGGGTGGAGCGGATGTGCCGCGAGGAGAGCCTCGCATCATCGCTCAGCCGTGGGACAACCCAAGTTTGCATCGCAGCACGCTCTCGGCTGGGCTGTTTGGGGCAGCGCAAACGCCACTCCTCTCCCCTCCTGCGCCTTTGCGATGCGGCCGCGCCCGACTATCAAGACGGAGGCCGCGGCATCACGCGGCACACGACAGGGCTGCATTGTGTGCCCATTTTGCAGGTGACCAGGTTACACTAGCCGGCCAACCATGACGAATCACCATTGCCAACAACCTTTATGTAGATCACCATTTCTCCGATAGCTTTCTACGCTTAGCTTAGTCCACCAGCCAATGTCGCTTGAATGACCCTGGCGTTGCCATCCCTTGCCAAAGTTTTACCCGCGTCTGACAGCAGGAGTGATGTCATACAGTCCGCTGCGTGCACGCGCCGCCTCACTGCCGTTGGCATTTGGCAGGATGCAAGGGCCAAGGGCAAGTTCACATCGTGCGCACATAGATCAAGCCTTGCACAGCGCGTGCGATTGTCACATGCAGCCCTGCTGATCCATCATAAACCAAGGAAACTAGCCCTTGTAATGCGCGCCACAGCATTATGGCTTGTGTCAAACTCATGTCTCAAGCACATTGCATTGAAGGTTGGTACGGCCTGGACAGGTCAGTGTTGGCTGTTGCCAAGGTCCCATTGGAGCTGGCACAGTGCAGCAAGTGAGCGCAGCCGGAAGCGGAGCGGGATCAGGATACAGTCTGCAGGATGCCATGCAGCGTACGACAGCACGAAGTCAGGGGGAAGGGGCGTTGTGATACAAACACAGCATAGCTTAACCGTCAATGGTCCCATCTCAGCTTGGTGCTGGGTCAGGCCGCCAAGCGGTCTATGAGTCACTCAGGACAGGCAGCAGCTGCTGAGCTGCACATGCAACAGTGGGCCATGGAGGGCGTCAACAGTCAGGCCCGTGTATGAACGGGAGTCGTCGCCGGCCCATTGTTTTCGCTATCTTCCGCAGGGCTCTGCCCGCCCTCGATCTCAAGTAGACAAGATTCAAACCAGCCGTTGCATCAGAGCAGCCTGCAAGGCCTTTCCGTTCACTAAACACTTGACCAGCTTTTTCGTATGAGTCGGAGGGTGGTCATGGCCCAGGTCCCAAGGGGCCTGGCGCGCACTGCCCAGATCACGCGGTTGAACTGGAACGCGCGCCCGGCCAGGAATGCAAGGCTGTACATTGGCGCAGCGTCGAGAACTATCGATGGCCCAAGCAGCGCCGCGCCCGCGGGCCCCGAGTCGGCCTCGCACGAGCCGCTCACGCTGCCGCTCAACTTCTACAGCGTGCTCCACCTCAACCGCGCGTCCTCGCGCGAGGCCGTGAAACGCGCGTACGAGAAGGTCATCAACAGCCCGCCCGACGTCGGCTACAGCCAGGACACCCTCTTCTCGCGCGCTGTGCTGCTCAAGAGCGCCGCGGAGTGCCTCGCCGACCTCGACGCCCGCCGCGCCTACGACGCCGCCGCCGCCGCCGTCGGCGGCGAGCACACCCTCGACGTCAGCCGCGACAACCTGCCCGGCGCGCTGGTGCTGCTGCAGGAGGCCGGCGAGAGCGCCCTGGTCGTCGAGCTCGGCCGCCGCTGGCTCGAAGACGCGCGCGCCGCCGGCGGCGCGCCGCCGCCCGCGGCCGCCGACGTCGCGGCGACTGCGGCGCTGGCGCTGTGCGACCTGGCGGCGGCGGCGTTGGAGGAGGAGGCCGGGCAGGTGCTGGGCGCGTGTGAGCGGCTGGAGGAAGCGCTGGGGCTGCTCCAGGCGCACGGGCTGGCGCCGCAGCTGCAGCAGCAGATTGAGGACACTCTGGAGGTGAGCGCGCGCGGCGGCGACGCATGTGCCGCTGGGGTGTCATGTGCGATTGTTTCTTGTTGCGGTGGCGCCGCCGTTTGTTTTCCTTCAGCACGGCCCGTGAAACGCCCCTGTGGAAAGCATGTGTTTTGTGTGGTGGTGTGTGTGTTTGTGATGTTAGTGCGATAGTGTATGTGTGGGGCAGAGTGCGCATGCTTGCGTGCATGTACAGTGTGCATGCACGTGAGTGCTCAAGTGCTCCATCGCCTTTCTGCGGACAAATTGCTTCACTTGATCCAGGCTGGCGCGCACCCCGTCCCCTCAGCACGCGCGCACACACACACACACACACACACACACACACACACATATGCACATGCGCACGTACACGCATCCACACGCGCACACAGGACTTTGCGCCGCGCTACTGCCTCGAGCTTCTGGCCCTCCCCCTGCACAGCGACGCCCCCTGCGCCGCGCGCCGCGCGCGCGGCCTGGCCATCGCGCGGCAGCTGCTATGGGGGGCTGGCCCCAACCGCCCCGCTCTGGCGGGGCCGCGGCTGGAGTTTGTAGACTGTGTGCGCACGCACACGACCGCGGCCGAGCAGGTGGGTGCCACGACGCCCCGCCGGCTCTACGCCGCCCTGCCTCCATCTGCTCAAAAGATGCTGCTCGCCCTTGAGCCCGTACACCTAGCTGCTGCAGGCGGGTTGGGATTGTTACAGCGTCCCGCAGTCGCCGGTGAGGTCAGTGAAGCCATCTTTGCCAATTGGATCGAACTTGAAAGCATCGTGACAACGAGTAAAGTCCCACCAACTCCAACGCCACACTCCTCTGGCTGCAATCCTGCAGGTTGAGCTGTACTCAGGCCTGCCTCAGGGCACTCAGATCGCCGCCACTGAGCGCCTGGACTGCGCGCTCGCGGCCGTAGCTGCCGGACTGTTCAAGGGCAGCCCGCAGCTGCTGGCGCAAGCGGACGCCGTGTACGCGGCCGTGGAGGCGGCCGCTGAGCGGGTGGGCTGGCGAGCGGCTCCCCCGACGCTCTTCCCCGCTACACAAACACGCACGCACACACTCACACACACACGCACACACACGCATACATACACGCACACACACACACACACGCACACACACACACACACACACACACACAAACACACGCACGCATGCGGCCCGTTCCACTGCACCCAACGCCGCAGGAGGGCTCCATGGCTGATGTGACTGTCGAGCGGGCGTCTGTCGCGCTGCTGCTCGGGGACTCCAAGCGCGCGCTCGGGCTGCTCGGGCTCGACGGCGGCGGCGGCGGGGAGGGGCAAGGGGCGCCAAACCCGGAGGTCCTCGCGTTTGTGGAGGTGCGAGCCCCTCGCGAGTCTTCCATGTATTGTCCTAACTGCACGGGGGCGCGCGCCCGGCCGGGCCGGCGACGGGCGACGGGGCGGGGTGGTGCCGGCAAGCTCCTTGAGACTGCCGCCTGTGCCGCCGGCGCGCTTTCGGGAGGCTGCGCTGCTGCTGCTGGCGGGCAGCCTTCATTGCTGCCTGCGCACGTGGGCGCTTCAACACACCCCGCCTTGCAACCTCGAAGCGCTTCCTTACTCCGGCCGCTGCCGCCCGATGCGTGCATCCTGCCCCTCAAAGCGCCCACCAACAGCAACAGCAACCACCTTCACCACCCCCACAATACTGATATCAACACCACCAACAACATCAACACCACCAACAACAGGCCAACTCCCCTGACCCCTCCGACCCCCTGGCCGGCGCCTACGCCCTGGCGCGCGGCTGGGTGAATGAGGCCGTCCTCGGCTCGTTCAGGGACACGGCGGGCCAAGAGGCGGACCTGGAGGCCTGGTTCGCATCCCCATGGGTGCAGGCCTACGCACAGGTGCGCGGCGCGGGGGCCGCCCGGACGCGGGGCATGCGCACGCGAGGCGGGCGGTGGGTCGGCCTGGCGCGGCCGGAGGCTCAGCAGCCTACCTGGCGTCTCGGCTGCGCAGCTCTCGCTTGCAGATACTCCTCAATCTCAAGCTCGGGGGGCCCGGCGGTTCGAGACTGTATAAATGCGACCGCCCCGCCCAATTTCCTGCCGCAGGCGTCGCTGGCATCGCGCTCCCTCAACCCGGTCAACCTGGCCGGCCGCGCCGCGGCCGCGGCGGCCGCGCTCGTGGCGTTCATCATCAGCCTGTTCGCGCGGCTGCTGGGCGCGCTGCGGGCGGCATTTTCAGGGGGGGCTCGGGGCTCGGGCGCCGGCGGCGGCGCAGGCAGGGCGTCGCCCGAGCGGGAGGGCAGGCAGGGGGAGCCGGGAGGGTACGGCGCGGGGGCCGAGGAGGCTGCCCGGGCGTTTGATGCGCCCGAGGACGCCGCGCCCGCGC
>NW_014010165.1:0-6334 GCF_000611645.1 Monoraphidium neglectum
GCCGTCGGCCGCCGGGCGGGAGGTGTTCCAGAACGCGACCGGCTGCGTACGGCGGCGACTGTGCGCGGCGCGAGCGGCACCCAGCGATGGGGTTGCGCCTGCGCTCCGGCGCAGTGGGGCGCATGGCCCCATTTTATACGTGGAGCGATCTGATCGCCCAAGAGGCGGCCTATGGTCGTAGGAGACGGCAGTTGGAAACAGCTAGGACTGCTCTGGATTTGAAAAAAGCCGGCTTATATCTCGATGTATCCGACTTAATGAATGCGGGACGCATTCACCTATTTTTTGAGTGATACGAGAATGAAGTAGCCTTGCATCATTGTTGAAGGACGCGGGTGATCTTGATCTGCAGCCCTGGGTCCTCGAGTAGACACAGCGGCGCGATACGCAGGTCATATTGATCCAAGAAGCTGCACGCTGCTTAACAACGTTGTTCTCAGTGCAGGCACAGTGGGAGCAGTAGGTGACAGCAGCGCAGCGACAGATCAGGTGCAGCATGTGATGCAGCGAAGGGTTACCTTGTGCTGGCCTTGGGCTCTATGAGTGACTGCAAAATTGAGCAGCGTATCCGCTCACGGTGTTGCTTCGCTGCTGTGCACCATCTGAAACGGCACAATATGGACAGCAGGCCGTGTCCATCGCTCTCATGAAACAGCACACTAGAGGCAGCGCTCACCATGGGGCTGGAACGGCATGCAACGTCGCTGCACGACAGCCTGAGTACGGGCCATGCATGCTAGCACTTAACATGCAGCCGCCCGGTGCACATCTCTACCTGGGGCCTCCTGGCCCTCGCCGCTGCACACCTGCAGCCGCCGGGAGGCTTCCTAGTTCCTGCCGCCACTCGCATGTCTTATTAATGCCATGTGATCCCTGCCTCCAAAACGCCTCTCCCTATTGGATTAAGTGCCTGATTGCGTATCGCAGCCAGTGGCAAGGCCATGCCTCAGGTTCTGTTACGCTCGCTGCTTAGTCGTGTGTGCCCCACAAAGCACACAGGTGCGTGCAAATTCAGGAAAGGCACGTCACATAAGATGCAGCCTCAGAAAAAATCATGAGGAAGCTCAGTTTCACAAAGACGTTCGAATGGATTCAAAGCCAGGTGTCACCAAGCATGAATAGGGACCGCGAATGCCAGTCGTAATGATGATCTTTGTGAATTCATTGCGATCAAATGACAATGCCTGCAGCTGTAGGCAAAATAATTCAGGTTGAGCAGGGCTGTGACAGAGGTGTCTCTCACAGGAAATCAATAGTCATCAGCTGCGCCTGTAGTAGGAAGATATCATGGGGTTCCACAGGACATCGGGCAGCAGCCGCCGCAGCACGTGCATCATCGGCGCCGTCTTGCCCACCAAGTACCGCGACCGCGGCCTCGGTGACGTCAGCGCGTGCAGTACAACCTTTGCCACGTCGTCAGCCGGCACGCCGTCCACCTCGCTCTCCTCCGTCAGCCGGGTGGTCTGCGGCAATGCAGCAGGTGTGGGCGGCGTGTTGCTTCTGGGCCGTACGGCGTGGGGCGGGACCTGCTGGGCGGGCAGGCAGCTACAGGCGGTGTAACCGGCAGAACTGAGAGGCCCGCCATGAGTTGACATTCCAGCGCGACAGCAGCACACGCCGGCTGCTGCAGCGCATCCCTCCAGATTTGTGTTCCCGGGCTGTTGCACAAATATCTGACGTGCGCCACGCCCGTTTGTGGCAGCAATGGTTGTGTGCACAGTCATGATGTCAAAATGATGTCACTTACCTTTGCCATCAGGTCGCCGTACAGCCGGAAAGCTTCTGGGGACACTTGCTGCTGCGCGCTGCCCTCGCGCCCGCGGCGCCAGATGTCTGAGAGACAGCGATGAAACGGGATGAGACGGATGTGAGGTGGATGACTGTTTTGGCACAGTGCAAGGTGGTTGGTGATCGCAGCATAGCATGGCGAAGGCAGCAAGTTTGAAAGTGTATGCATAGTGCAATCACGCGTGCATGTGCAGTCGCACGTGCGTGCGTGTGTGCGTGCGTGCGTGTGTGTGTGTGTGTGAGTGCGTGTGTGTGAGTGCGTGCGTGTGTGAGTGTGTGTGTGTGTGTGTGTGTGTGTGTGTGTGTTGGGGACCAGGCATGCGCGTCACACATGCGGCAGGACCAGACAGAAGATGCACAAAAACACAGCCATCTCTGAGCAGCGGTCCTGCTCCAAACAATCCGTCCACCAACAGCCTTCATGTGGTGCTGTTCCCACCCCCGGCTCCGCTCATGTGTACCTAACCACCACTCACCGGTGACGACGGGCCCGGGCTTGACGATGCTGACCGGGATCCTCTGATCTTCGAGCTCGAACCGCAGCGCGTCAGACATCGCCTCAAGCGCGTGCTTCGACGCCGCATACACCCCAAACAGAGGGAACGAGGTGCTACCCGCCTGCGTGGGCGCGCGCGCGGCGTGGCGGCAGGCGTCCCCATAATCGCGGTCAAAGATTGACACTGGAGATATTGAGGTGACGGCTCCAGGTGCAGGGGCGATGAATGCGTGTAGACCTGTCTGTTTTTCAAACCCCAACCCCACGTAATACCAAGGCGCCCTTGTCCCCCGAAGTTTGAGCTGCCATTGCTGAATCAGATACAGACATCCAGTCTGTGCTCATGCATGCCCCTTACGATGCTGCTCATGTTGACGACACGCCCCCGCCGCTCCCCCGTCCTCAGCAGCGGCAGCAGCGCGCGCGTGCAGCGCAGCACGCCCGTCACGTTAACGTTCATCACGGACTCCCACGCCTCATCTGCAGGTTGAGGGCGAGGTCGAGAATGAACGTCTCTTGAGCAGGTGAGAGCAAGTGCATGTGAACCAAGCAAAGCAAGGGGCTTGCATTGGCTAAGGCTGAGGTCCTGGTTGTTTGGGCGGGTGTTGGGGGTTTGCACGCAAGTGGTGCGGGGGGCGGAGCTCCGCCGCGCGATTCAAATCACCGGTCAGGCACTCCACTGGGACGAAGATGCCAAACCCTGCGTTGTTGACCAGACCCTGCAGGCCATCCTGCCCCACTGCCTCGCGGACCTGGGCCGCGGCCGCGTTCACACTGCCGGGGCTGCACACGAGCGAGTTTGGCGGCGGGGGCGGCGGCGGCAGCGGCTCGGTCGGCGGTGGGGACAGTGCACATGCACGGGCACAGCACATGCAGCTGCATGCCGTGAAGCACCCAGTTGGCTGCATATCGTCGGCTGCATGACAGCGTTCCTGATCAATACATCTGATCATCAGCAGCTGCTGCAAATTCAGTAGTCAAGCGAGCCCCGTTCAAGTTTTTGCCTCTGCACCCGCCTCACTCTGCCACATCCAGCGTGATGGGCTCAATCAGGGGGCTGATCGCCCGGAGCTCGTCCGCAGCCGCCTCATTGCGCACGCCCGCAAACACGCGCCAGCCGTTGGCCGCCAGCATCGCGGCCGTGGCTTTGCCGATGCCGCTGGACGCGCCGCTCACAACAACAGCAGGCGGCGCCGGCGCTGCTGTCTCACCCGCAGAAATAGCGGCGGCTAGGCCGCGCGCAGGTCGTCTGCTTCTGACATACATACGAACTGCAACTCTATGGTGATGTATGCGCAATTCCTTCGGATTGCAATGGCCGGCCACCCGCAGTGGCTGCATTTTTTTGCGATCTGAGGCTTTCAATTGGCCTCATGCATCGCCAATCGTAACCATACGTGCTTGGGAAACGAGCACTCAGCACGGCCATCACGTCCAAGCAGCTGCTTCAAGGCAGTGTACATCAGTCATGCAGGATTCAGCACCACCCACCATCTTTGTGCGCATTTCCTGCGACACGTGTTGCATTTGTTGCCACCAAGGGCAAGATAACACACCGAACTCGCATGCACGCAGTGAGGCGCACGTCGGGGGGGGGGGGTGGTACAGATTTTTTGCTGATACCCACTGTGGGCAACCGAGCATGGTCAAACTGCACCCACTCGGGTCAACCCTGCTTTGGCAAGGGGGCACTCAAAGCCGGGAGCCCCACACAAAACAGTGCCCCTCGCCATCCAAAAATCGGAATAAGAGTGCCAAAGCGTTCACCAATCTTTACATGCATGCAATGCAGTCAGCCCATAAAGTTTGCAGGGCGCACCGCCCCCAGCAGCGACGTCAGGGCTGGGCTCCAATCCACGTCAATCACCCCTGTCGATGAAAGGTTACGCGCTACGCTATACAGGAAGGCACAAGACATCAGTCGCTGAAACGAGAGCTTGGCAATTATCAAGCCGCGCGCAGCGCAATCACAGGATGTTACTCACAGTCGTCCGCATGACCACAGATCTCCATATTGCACCGTCAGGGTGCTTTTGCAATTGCCATCTCTACAATTCTGCCTGAAGATAAGCATTTTGGGTGGACAACTTTGTTGGGCACAAAAAGGGACCAAAAGCACATCCGAGACAGCAGGGATTGGCCAAGTTGGAGCGGATGACCAGGCGGAGCGAATGATGTCGACAAACCAAATGGGGCAGCGGCAAACGCTGGCGGGGTGGGCGGCCCTTTGTTTGACAGCAGCGCTCAGGCTTACGCCTGGGCAGCATCGGCGGCCCGGGAGCAGTTGTCAAGAAACCTGCTTGCTTGGGCCTGCACGCGTCGATATTGCAGCGGCACCCCAAGCAGCAGCACACGCAGCCCTGCCCACCCAGCCGGCGCCTCACGCGGCGGCGGCGGTGGCGAGCAGCTGCATCATCTGCCTGCAGCCCTTCCGCGCCGCGATCTGCCAGGCGCTCTGGCCGTAGCGGTTGGTGGCCGCCGCCAGGGCGCCCGCGTGCGCGCCCGCCTCCTGAAGCAGCAGGGCGGCCACCTCCAACCTGTTGGCCACCGCGGCGGCCTGCAGGGGGCGTCGAAGGGGCGACGACAGCGTGCATGTGTGAGGAGGGGTGTGTGTGCGTGCGTGCATGCGTGTGTGTGCTTGCGTGTGTGTGCATGTCTACGTGCGTGCGTGTGCGTCTGCCTGTGTGGGCAGGTGTGAGTGTGTGTGCACCTGTGTGTGTGCACGTATGCATAAGCGTGCGAGCGTGTGTGTATCCCACGCATACACAAGTGTGTGTGTGAGTGGCAAATGTTGCAATCATGAGAGCTGAAGGTTGATGGGCCCCCTGAGCTGCAGGGCGCAGCATGAGTTGAGCTGTCGTGGCCTCCTCACAGTTCACACAGTGCACACTGTTCAAATCCGCAGTGGCATCCGTGAAGCTACCGCTACGTAAGTCCGACCCCGTCATCATGTCGGCATCACGACATCATCCCACCATGAGGGGCGTGAAAGCGTCGCAGTACAGGTCTGGCGAGTACCAGGGCACGGCCGCGCCCCCAAAGTGGCGCAGGAGAAGGGTGACCACCGCCCGGTGGCCTGGGGTGCGGGGGAGGGGTGCATGCGCAAGCGTGTGTTTGTGTGTTTACGTGTGTGCATGTCAATTGGAGGTTGGGCCAATGGGAAAGAGGGGCCTCGCGTCTCGCATTGAAAAGCATGTTATCTGCAAAAGACAGCACATGTGCTTGGGCTCGCTGTGCGGGGCGCCGGCGTGGGGCTGCCCTGGCGCCGGCAGCAGGCAGCTGCTGTTGCGGGGGCAGCATCAGGGGCATGCTCTCTGTGGGAGAGCTCGGTGGCCTGGCCAGCTTAAGGCAACCCTTTGCTAGTTTGCCACTTTCACATACCATCCACGCCTGGCCGCATCTCGGGACCATTCCTCACCCACCTTTGAGCGCCGCGATGTAGAGCGGCGTCTCTCCCGATCGCGCCGCCGCCGCCGTCGCGCACGCGCCGCCGCGCAGCAGCGCCGCCGCCGCGGCCGCGTGCCCTGCCTCGCACGCCAGGAACAGCGGCTGCTGGCCGGCGGCGTCCTTTGCGGACACGGAGGCGCCGAGCGCCAGGCACGCGCGCACCGTCGCAGCGCGCCCTGCCTCGGCCGCGACGTGCAGCGGCGTCGCGCGGCCGCGGGAGGAGCAGCTCACCGCGGCGCGCAGCGCGGGCGCCAGCGCCGCGGCGCCGGGCGGCGGAGCGCGGGCGAGCGCGCGCGCGGCGGCCTGGATGCTCGCGGGGTCACTGAGATCCCAGACCTCCGGCCGGCGCGGCCTGGCCTTGCCAACGGCGCCCCCTCTGGCGCAGGCACCGACACCTGGCTGCTGTGAATGATGATCTAGATCATGGAAAGCGGAGAGGGCGAGGTCCAGCCAAGCCCGCGTGGCTCCGTCGAAGAACGTGACCTCCAAGACGCGCAGCCTAGGCAGCGCCGCCGCCGCAGCGGCGAGCGCGAGGCCGCGCGCGCGCGCTGCGGCCGCGACGACGGCCGGCGGCGGCTGCGGCGGTGCGGTGCCGGCCGCGGC
>NW_014010164.1:0-6328 GCF_000611645.1 Monoraphidium neglectum
TTTGAACGGCGCACGGTAGCCACCTGAATCTCAGTCACACAACGCTGGTGCTTTACTGTACAATCCCATGAGCCTGGATGGCTCCAGGAGCGGGCGACCGCGGGCGGGACGCTGTAACAATCCTAATCCTAATCCCAAGTTTAAGGTGTGCTCGACTTGACCCAGCATGGTGTCACTTTGCCGGTGTCACTAGTGACGCCCAGTCACGCAGGTGCGAGCTTGTGACTTCAGCATGCCTCCAAAGGGGTGAACACACCACCCCTGCCCTGCCTAACCAGCCGTGACACTCCCAATAAGTACCCTTGACCGCTCAATTCCCAGGTGGCTTGGGTGGGGTTGTGAAGCATACTGAGTTGATTCAAAGCGGTTGCAATATCCATATCTGACAGCAACAGCACCGAATGTCAGCTCCGGTTTTCGGGCCACATACATAAGCAGACTCCAACACCTGCAGCTGGTACCAGCAGCCTGTCATTAATGTATTAAATTTGTTGAATTGTTGGATGTGGTGAAGTCATAAGCAGCTCTTGCTGAGTGGGTGTGCCCTGACTGTGCGGCTGTCGCCTGCGTGGTTGCAGTCTGTGGGTGTAGGCCAGGGCTACTTCACAACAGTACCTTGAGGAAATCCAGCAGTCTGCCATGAATTGGCAACTGGTGCAAGCAGCACGCCTAAGTAGGTCAACCTTTGGCTGAGTCATGGTGAAATCAGCATTAGCACTCAGCCCGTTTGTCCTTACTTTGCAGCTTGACGCGCCTGGCCAGCGCACCCTGGCAGCGGGGGGCCCCGCTCAGGCTGCATAGCATGTGCATGTGCCGCTAACCGGCGAGTCAGACGCCGTCAGCGGGGTGACGCGCGCTGGGACATGCGGCTGGCATGAGTATGAACCTGGGCCTGTGCTAGTGAGCACTAGGGTCTTGGCTGAGAGTGCGCCTTGCGTCGCTGGCACGGCGTGCTGTCTACAGTACGGTCTAATGCAACTGTATAAAGCTTCTTGCCTTGGCTGGCCAGTGTTGACCTGTGCCCAACCCAAGTGTACACTTGGCCTTGGTGACGATGCTGCAGAGCAGGTGCAGAACGAGACTGTTGACAGTGTAACGTTACACCTTGCTCGGCAGATGATGCCGTGAGGATAAACCAAGACCAGCTGCATGGGCGCGCCCACGCGCGCGTTTGCGGCTGGGCCAAAAGCAGGGCAGGCACGGGCAAAGGGGCACCAGTCACCCAGCAACTGCCATTTCTGGGAGAAGTGCACATGCGTGGGAGTCCACGGCGCAAGGGCCTCCACTGTGCGTAGCAAGCTTCCTCCCTGATTGCATGCCAGCGGCCGTGGGTCCAAGTGCCACCGGCCAGTGCTGGACTACATTGGGCGTATCCAGCAGTCAGCTTAAAACTGTATGACACAAGCTCTGACTCGCCAATGACACAGGGTGTATTGTGTGACAACAATAGGCTCCCGCATTTACCAGGTGCCACTCAGGAGTGAAGGGGCTGGCTGCACCCAACAAGCTATGTATCAATTTGTGCAGCCCAACAAGCGAGCAAGATCCAACAAGGACATGAACGTGTTCAGGTGAAGACTGAAGCATCATAGCATCATCGTACACACATGGGTGTCGCTTGCTCTTGCATAAAACGGCTTATGAGGGCGGTCGATCCGTTCTAGCTGGTCGTCTTGTCGTTTTTGATGTCCCGCGCCACTTGGCTGTTGGCACTGCCGTCTGCATACCTCTCGTACATCTGGTGGGTGTCAACGGGTGGGAGAGAAGTACATGAATAAAAAGAAAATCAGAGTATGCAAGAGGATTCGGCAGTGGCTGGCGTGCTTTTTGCAACAATGCAAGCAGTGCTTTGCAGTTGATGCCCCGAATTCTGATCACACGAGCCTGGATGGCTCCAGAAGAGGGCGACCGCGGTGCGCTGTGATAATCCTAATTAGGATCCTTAACATCACAAGCCCACAACCATAATCCCGTGCCAATGCGAGTGTGTGTCGAGCAATAAAAGTAATGTGTAGTCTCACCGCTATAAGCGCCTCTTTGTAATCGTGTCCCTTGGGATGACGCGCCGTGGCCGCAACTGCTGGGTGCGCGAGGGCTGCAGCTGTCCACACCGAAAGCCGCTCAGCTGCCGCTATTGGAGGCTCATATGCACGGTAGTGCTTGAGAATGGGCTGCAAGTGAGGATGATAGCGAGCGCGTTATGAGTGCTAGACCTGCGCAACACTGAAATTCATGAATGGTTCACCAAACATCTTGCGACTTTCGACGCCAAACGGTGGGATGCAGGTGTTAAACGCTTCAACACGCACCCACCAGCCGCAGGAGGAAGGGCAGTATTGCTGCGTCCACCAGGGTAAACGACGTGCCCAGAGCGAACGGCCCCTGCGGGTGCAGCCCTTTGGTTGTTAGCCACTCCAGCTGGGCGCTGAAGGCTGTGGCTGCAGCCTCTTGGTCCGCCGCGACCTGATTGGTGAGGGCGCCATAGCGAGGGGAGTGTCATGACATGCGAGCACAAGTAAATGCATCGTTGTGCATGAGTAGGAGGGGTATCAAAGCACCCAGTTGGTGCACCCAATTGCGTGGTTGCAACCATGAGTTGGAACTGTTATGAGCTTGCGAGACAGTGGCAGAGACGGGAGCATCAGGGACGCAACATGGCCAGAAAATTGGTGGCGGCCGGGTGGGCCAGCTGATGCAAGGAGGTGGAGAGGAGCTCACTAGGGAGGGGGAGGGGGTGCATGCTAGTGCGACTTCGGGCACATTGGTTAGGAGCCAAGCAAGGCAGGGCTACACGTGTGCACTCAAGGAATTTCAATGCCTCAATGCACAACGCACAAGTCTAGCTAGAACAGGCGCCAGTCAAGGTTGACGCTTGGGTGAGCGGCAGGGCCAGTGACCTGGCATCCAAAGAAACAAGGCAGGGCGCATGCGTTCGCCCCTGTCCCGCAGGAATTGTGCAAGTGCTCCCGCCTTGACCACCGCACCTGCCGCAGTAACAGCTTGTAGAACTCTGGCACGGCCCTGCTACTGAAGCGGTCGATTAACAGCCGCGCCTGGGCCTTCTCAAACGGATCGTCCGGCAGCAGTGAGTTCGGTCCTGGCAGCGCCTCATCGACATACCTGGAAAACAGATCAGGCGGCAGGGCGGCACAATCACAAGAGAGCAGGGTTTGCGGTCATGTGCGGGAGGTGGGAGAGCAGCTCGTACGAGCGCGGAGTGCGGGACTCATGCAACCGTTGCGTGCGCTGAGCTCTCAGACCTGAGCCGCTGATCAAAGATAATCCAGACGAGAAGTTATGCCACGAGCTCACTCGTTGATGATGAGCGACTCCCCCAGGACGCGGCGCTCGCCACCCGGCGTCAGCCACGCCAGTGTTGGGACCAGGCCGGCAGGGTTGAGGTCCAGAAACCAGGCGGGCTTGCTGTACAGGTCGGTGTCGGACAGCTCGTGGTGCACATAGGCGACGCCCTTGGCATTCAGCGCGAGCAGCGTGCGCTGCGCAAATGGGCAGAACCTGCAACACCGGCCCGAGAAACGATGGGTGGCATGATCATCAGATGGCTTTACGCTTCGCACATGGTCCCCTGGTGGCATCCACAAATTGCAGATGCTGTCCATACCACGGCGCCTGCTGCTGTGAACGAATGTACGCGCCTGCGCTGCGCTGCAGCCGCACGGAGCTTGAGGGCTGCACGCGAAGCACACGTGCACCCACCATGAGGAGATAACAGTGGGCTTATCAACCTGCAGCTGGGGCCCAGTATCGTCCTGTACATCATGTGCTGCCATTCTTTAGACTCGAAGACGAAGAACGGCCGCCTGGTTGGCCGCAGCACGCACCGATCGCAGATCTCAGGACTGATCAGAAGCGCATCGTTTATTATCAGGTGGACTCTCAACGTTAGTCCTGCGTGCATTGAGTATTGGCACCACGTGGCGCGAGCCCAGCTATGCAGCTATGTGACTTTGCGGTGACGTCGCAGTGCGAAGGAGCACGCGTCATCCTCCTGCGCGGCATTTGCAAGCAGGAAGGGGGGTTGGTGTCAGACTCGTCAGGCGAATCACATGTATGCATCCATTGTCACACACTTGGAGGGCATGTCGTCGGCACAAGGTGCCAAACTGAGCAAGCTTGCGTGCGGCGTGCAGTGACAGTTTGCCCGGCCAGCGGAGGTGGCATTCGCCAAGTGCGCACCTTGGACACGACTTGGACCATGACAAGACTTGGACCATGTGCTGGTCAGGAAGGCAGGTGCCACTAGCAGCATGGGCCATCTGCATCTGCATCAGGGATGAGGTGGGCCGCAGGCTGCTTCGTCTTTGGTGGGGTGTGTTGTTGCGGCCCTCACTCCAGTTGAGTTGTGCACACCCGGTCACCCGCGTTCAGTCTCAGTGACTAGCGATTCACTAGTCCGCCGTCTGTGCGTTCCCCAAGAAGGTGCATCCATCAGCCGCCAAATGTTTGTCGCGTACAAGGCAGGCCGTGATGCAGTTGATAGGCCTTCAACCAGAGGGCCAGTGCACGGCACATCAGCTGCATCGAAATATACAAGCAAGCACGTACGGTGCATGAAAATGAGTAATGGGCAGCAGCAGCCACCCTTGTAATGGAATGTTGCGACGCGGCTGCATCATGCAGTTGCCAAAGTATACATCATAAAAGATATGAATCAAAGTTTCCGTCACCACTACCTAAATACGCAGCAGAAGCCCCAGACTGGCCACGGCAACCGACCACTGGACAGAGACGGTGGTTACTCGCGATCGTCAACGCGATCCAAGCCACTATTTACATGATTTTGAGACTGGATAAAATTCTCATGGCCATTGCTGCAGCAGGTGCTGCGTGTGGGCGCCGGTGATGCCGCCTGTTTGCGCGGGCCACCCAGTGCCAGCAGACGCAGCACACGGTGGTCGGTTGAATCATTGTAGTGGACGGCCCATGACGGAAAAATCTGCCAACGAGAGGCTTAGGTAAGGCTTTGCTGGGGTGAAACCACCTGCCGTGGGCGGTGCTGCATACATTGGAGGCCAAGGCGGGAATGCCGACGCTGTAGCTGGGCGCCGGCAGCAGAGCATGCGGAATACACAACCCACCGCCCACCGCCCAGGACACTTGTCCCCTGCGCAATGGGGTGCCGAAGGGGTGCCACACTGCATGCATGTCACTCATCAAGGACTCCGGCCTGCTGTCTGCTTGCAGGGTCACCGTGCGCCTGAGGCCAGTGACGCAGGAGGAGCAAGCATGCTTTCCCAAGCCATGGCCGGTGCAGCTGACCACTAGCGGGGAGGTGCAGGTCCATCCCACGCTGCGGGCCCTGCGAATCGGGACCCCTGTGTCCCCACGCGCTGCGTATTCTCCCCGCTCTGCTGCCGCTGCGACCGCAGCCAACTTGCACCATGAGGAGCAGCAGCCGCAGCAGCAGCAGCAGCAGCAGCAGCAGCAGCAGCAGCAGCAGCAGCAGCAGCATCTGGTTGATTCGCACGTGCTGTCGCAGTGCATTGACTACCAGGTTTACCGCTTTGGTGAGTGAGGGGCCACAAAGGCAGAAGGATGCCATTTTTGGTGTGCACACTGCTGCGTGCTGTGGGCGGCCGTGCGCTTCTCATGCAACAGGCAGCTCACAGGCCTCACCTTGCACCCCTCGACCCACGCCAAAGTAGAGTCCTGCACACCAGTATTCTTCCTCCTGCTAATGTTGCTCATCGCGCGCACACAGCTGATGTTTTTGGGACTGATGCGTCAGAGGATGATGTTTACGAGCGCTCTGGCTGCCGGAGCATTGTCGATTCTGCCTGCCAGGGCTGCAATGGTGGGCGGTGTGGTGGGGCATGAGGGCAGGCAGGGCGTTTGAAACATGTGGTGCCAGCATCCACAGGGTATAATAAGTTTTGCAACATTCAGGAAATCCCTGCAGCTGCATCCGGGCCTACAAGCGTGTACCGTATGCATGCTAGCGCATGCACACGTACCTGTCCGTCTGCAGGCCACCAACTTGCTCGTACTTGATCACGCACCCACACAGGTTTGCTTGCGCGCACGCACGCGCTCGTTCGCACACACACACACACACATACACACACGCGCGCGCACACACACGCACACACAGACACACACCGCAGCACACTCAACCACAATTACAGGCACAGTTCTGATGTACGGGCAGACTGGCAGTGGCAAGACCTTCACCCACGACGGCATCACGCGAGCAGCAGCGGCCACTATATTTGGTGCGCTAGATTCCAATGGGCGCAAGCTGGCAACGGTGACGCTGTCGGTGGTGGAGATCTACAACGAGCACATACGCTGCCTGCTGACAGGCAGG
>NW_014010163.1:0-2475 GCF_000611645.1 Monoraphidium neglectum
GGCGGGACGCGCACCGCAGCGCCCCGGGCTCGCTTTGAGCGGCTGGCGGGGAGCCTGTACACTTGCGCGCGCCCCGCGCTAGGCCCCAGGGCGCAGCAAACCCTCTTTTGTATATCGACCAGTCGTGTGAGTCGCGGCATTCAACCCTCAGCGCCCCCCTTTTGCTCGTGGACGCCGCCCTGTTTGACTATTGACTTGAAAAAAATATGATTCTAGCCTTGCAACCCCCGGTCATAGCATCATTTGGGATTAGCCCGCCGCCGGCCCTTGCAGTATTTCATAATAATGGCATGATGGCGTCATTCACGCGTGCTGCACTGGTGAGCCAAAAACTGTGCAGGCGTCGTGTGGACATGGGCCTGCTAGCAAGCACGGGCGAGGCCCGCAGCCCGTCCTGTCAAGGACCCCACCCCGCTGCCAAAGCGCACGCGACGCCTGCGCAGCTGCTTTCAGGATCCCCGGGAGCAGCCGGAGTCTCGCGCTTGTGAGGGTGAGGAGCAGGCCACCCCCACGTTGCTGGGGGCGCCATGCACCTGAACCCTTTTGTTTGTCATTAGCATTAATGTAGGTCTATTTTTCAGAGTTGTGTGAATTCCGTCGTGTAGCAGGCGACAGTGTAGGTAGGACTACAATAATAAGGGCTCTAATGGTAATATCCACTTTTTGAAACCCAGAATTGCAGAGTGCAAGCCTGCCTAAGGCTATGTCTGCGGTTGCGACGACAACAGCGCAAGACCTGGCGAAGAGAAACAGCCTGCAACCTACAAAGAAGGATAGGCCCAGACCAGAGCTCACGAAATGTGTGTGTGGGGGTGGGGGGGGGGCTGCGAGCGCCACCGTGCTGGCTGCCTGTTACGGCCTGGTGGCGGGCCGCGCCAACGGTGTGCTCGCTGCTACCAGGAGCTGTGCAAACCACAAGCCAGATGGACCAAGCCAATTTCGGCCCTGGGCTTGCTGGTGGCATGCAGGGGCGCTCGAGCGGCCCCTAATATATCCTGCCGCCCCTGCGCCGCAAGCCCCGCACCCCGGCGGCACAGGCGGCCCGCGCCGCGCCGCGGCTACCGCGGCAGCAGCGGCGCCCGCGAGCCGTCCGGCCCGCCGAGCGCAAGCCCCTCCCCGTACTCGTCCGCCCCCTCCTCCGCCAACGTCGACAGCCCGCCGTTGCCGCTGGGCGGCCCCGCCGCCACCCTGAATTGATCCATGCTCGGCGAGTGGATCATCTGCGGCGCCGGCGGCCCCCGTGCGCTGGACGCGGCGAGCGCGACGGCGCCGTTGCCCGCGGCGGCGGCGGCGCCCTTGGCGGGGCCGGCCTTGTCTGTGAATGTGAAGAATTGGTGCATGGAGACGAACACGATGCTGACGCCGATCGCGAAGTTCACGGTGAGGGGGTGCGCGAACATGGCCCAGCTCATGAGGGCCGTGAATATGGTGGCTATGGTGGAGGAGTACTTCTTGAGGATGGTGTCCGCAAATTTGTAAAAGAAGGACGACAGGATGCCCTGCGGTTTGGGGGTGCGGTCGGAAGAGGGGCGCGCGGGTGCAGAGCCCCAGTCAGCCCCAGTCACGTGCTGCGCGCGCTTTTGTGCGTGGGCGTGAGTCGAGAAGTGTGTTGGGTGTGTGGCGCGTGGTCGTGGAGTCCCCCTGCCCGAATTCTGCACACACTTGACACTCCCTCCGCCACTATCATTACCCTCCGCCCACATCGGGAGCGCCCCCACCCGACCGCGGGCCCTCCCCGACGCCGCGCCCCGCCCCGCCCAGCTTGCCCCGCCCCGGCCCCCAGACCTGCGCAGCATTGTTGACGATGAGCGCCGCCGTCACGAGCGTCTGCCCCGCAAACAGCTCTGCCAGCCCCTGCCGCTTGTACGCGCTCATCGCCAGCACGCCCACGAGGTTGAAGAGTGCCCCGTAGAAGTAGAGGAAGAAGTTCTGCAGGTGCACGCTGGTGTCCATGTGCTTCTTGAGGGCGAACTCGTTGTACACAGAGGCGGCCGAGGGGACGGTCACGGTGCCGGCGACGCAGAGGGCCGCGGGCAGGAGCGCGCCGACGGGCAGGGCCTCGGCGCTGCCGGCGCAGGCCTGCAGCTGGTTGACCGTGATGCCTTTTGGGGGGCAGGGTGTGTGCAAATGTTTGGGGGGGGGTTACGGGCGTTGGGAGGGATGGCGCGTCGAGGGCTGGAAGGGGAGGGCCGGGGGCTCTGCATGGAAAGCGGGTCCACCGCACGAGGGCGATTGTTGGGGTCAAAGGACCCCTGGCTACAGGGCCCCATCACAGCCCTGCTGGATCAAAACACGGCTGCACGCCTGATCCCTACCAGACCGCCATCACTCTCGGCGCCTGCAATCACGCACCATCGACGCCCGCACAATCCCCTCCTGCCCCCCCCCCCCACACACAAAGACCCGCAAACACACAAACAAACAAACAAACACACACACACACACACACACACACACACACACACACACATACAC
>NW_014010163.1:3198-7048 GCF_000611645.1 Monoraphidium neglectum
TACACACACACATCACGTACGCACCCGCCACGAGCAGGAAGAGCGCCTCGTACTGGATGACGCTGAAGCGCCGCTTCATCACCGTCCTCATCAGCAGCGCGATGGTGAAAATCTTCAGGTTGCCCAGCATCTTGGTGGTGGTGGGGCGGAAGTACAGCTGCATCGCAAACTGTCAAAGGGGGGTTGCATCGAGAGGTGTGGGTGCATCGACGGGGGCGGGGTGGGGGCGCGGGGCGCAGGGCAGCCAGTGGACGCCCGACACAGCCGAGGAGGTGCGCGGCTGCCAAGGCCTCGACCCATGGGAACCGCAGCCTGCGCAGCCGACAGTGCGTCCACGCCACTATGTACTCCCTCAAGCCGCCCGCCCGTGCGGGCCGCTCGCGAACACAGCCCTCTACCAAGCAGGGACGATAACGCAATCGCGCCCGCGACCGCAACCCTCCAAGAGACCCTCCTCACACCCAACCAGCGCGTGAAGTCTGCCCCCACCAGAGCGCGCCGCCACGTTCGCCCCGCCCCATTCCAAGGGCGTGGCGCTGCGTGCACACCCTCTTGCCCCCCATTGCATGCCGCCACGTCAGCGCCCCTCCTCCCACACACACACACCCAGAGCGTGCCACCACGTCAGCGCCCACCTTGAGGTAGTTGTTGACGGCGTACAGCGCCGCCGGCACCGCCAGCAGCCTGTTGTGCTGCGCGTCCGCTATGAAGGCGCTCACAGACGAGTACATCGGCCGCCCCGGCCGCCCCGTGCCCTGGCCGGGGCGCGCATGCGCGCGCGCGGCGTACGGGTCGTCAGGGATGCATGTCAGGGTCGGCGACGGCCGCGGCCGCGCCAGGGAGCGACCGCTGCTGGACACCTGGGCAGTGGCGCCTCGGTGTCCCTACCTGCCGAGCCCTTCCTCGCAGGCAATACGCGCATTTGCGGCACGCGGCGTCCTCAACCGCCACTGTGACCGCCCAAAAACAACCGCCACACGGCGGCTCACCAGCGCCAGCAGCACGCAGAACGCGAACGTGGTCTTCGCCAGCTCAGTAAGCAGGTTGACGCTGACCGGGTTGAACGAGAACTTACCGCTCTTGTTCTTGGAGAGGTGCACCAGCACAGGCTGCAGGCCTAGCATTGCGGAGGGCGCAAGGGAGGCAGCGGTCCAGTAAAAGGGAGGGGGGCAACAAGGCGAGATCGGTGCGCACACAGCCTGGCGCCTCTGCTGATGCAACGCCTTGCTGGTGCAATGCAACCACTGCATTGGTCCTGCCGGAGCAGAAGCCTGCTCTGGCGCCTGGCTGCTGGGGGGAATGCTGCTGCTGCTGATGCTGCTGCTGCTGCTGCTGCTGCTGCTGATGCTGCTTTTGCTGCCAGGCGAGCCCCGCCACTGACCATCCCTGCAGCAGCTTCCGCCCGCCCGCCTGCCGCATTCTGAGACATCAAAGCGCCCTCGCCGGCCCCCCGCTGCCGGCCTGCCGGCCCACCTAGCAGCAGGCAGTCTGACGCCACGAGCGCGATCTTGAAGGCATTCGACTTCTTTGCCGCCTGCTGCTTGAGCGGCTGATCGTACGCCCCAAACGCGACCTGATCCCCGAGCATGCGGGTGCAGCGGCGGAGGCGAGCGCCCTCCTTCCATCGTATGTTTCTTCTACACCGGCGAACGCCTCTGCTGCCGTCACTCAAAGGCAAGGTGCTGCCAGGGCCATGCACATGTGCAGACCAGGTTAGAAACCGTGTCTGCCAGCCTCCCTTGCCCACCTTCTTGCCATCTACAAGGGTCCCCATTGCCGCCGGCCGCCCGCCAGGCCCCGCTGCCTCGGCGCCTGGCGCCTTGGGAGCCTGTCCTGCGTCGAGCCCGCCGTCCTGATAACGCAACGTGCCGGCGCCAGGGAATCAAGCTGGTATATCTCAATGACCTAAGCTGCCAATCAAGGCTTCTTCAGGTCGTGGTGCATTGAGAGTTGGGCCTGCAGCGACATGCGAAGCATCGGCGCTGCAGCGTTGCATGAGGGGCTGTCCAGCACTAGGAGCGTGTGCGCGCTCGCGGTGATCCTAGGACATGCCGCACGGCCACCGGCAACCCTGATAACTTCCAGCAATGCAGGGCTCGCAAGGCGTACCTCGATCGCCTGACAAAGGCTCCTGCTCTGGTTGAGCAACGAGCGGTTCGATTCTGTTCCCGCCTGCGGAGCGCCCCCACGTCCCGGTGCCTGAATCAATGCCTATAATTCCACTGGTTTACGGTAATCTGTGGTATAATTCACACACTGATGGCACGGTGTTCCGGGTGGTGGTGGTGTCCAGTGAAAGTGGGCTCACGTGGATTGATGAGGTGTGTATTATGTGTGTTGTATCGAATGATAATGATACACAATGCTTCGATGCCTTTGACGATAGCTAGATCACGCAGAAGAATTTATGCCCCTTGGCGCATCTGATCATCTCAGGCTGTCTGGATTATATGTGTAGAGGGCAGCCACGGTCGTAGGACGATGGTCCGATTCCTACTTGAGCTAGATGAGTGCGTGCTGGAATGTGACGCCAATGCGGGCTTCGGCGACGCAACCGGCGCAAGCGGATCCCAGAATACGGGTGCGTGACCCACGTGGTTGAAAGGGGTCTCCCAGGTATGCCATGTTGGTTGCTAAGGCCACCTTATCCTGATTAATCGCAGCCCCAAGCACTTGAGGCTGCAGGGGGCGGCCATCGCACACCCCAACCACACCCACAGTCGTGGTCGTCACACACCCATGGGGCCGCCTGGGGGGCTGCATGGGCGACCCGACCGTCGTGGCGCAGTGCGCGGCCGCGCGGCGGTCAGGGCTGTTCACCGGCGTCATCAGCTACAACCAGCGGTGAGGCGGCCGGCGCTCAGGAGCACGGGTGGGGCCGCTCGGCTTCCCCACCTGCCCGCTGGAGACGCGGCCCCGCACTTGCGACACATGAGCCCCTGTGCTCAACCAGACACGATCTGCGCCACTAGATGCTCTGCACACACAAAAGCACGTACACACACACACACACACGCGCGCGCGCGCACGCGCACGTATGCAAGCAAGCACGAACGCACACACACACACACACACACACACACGCACACACACATGGAGAGAGATACACACACACTCTCACAGACACGATCACACACACATACACACATTCGCCACTCCCAGGTGCGTCGGCCGGTCGCGCGGCAAATCGCGCTCCTCGTCAGACCCCGACGCCGATGACCTGGCGGCCCTCTGCCGCCACCTTCTGGCGCAGCCGCTGCCCGAGGCCGCGGCGCCGGCGCGGCGGCTCGTGCTGATAGGCTACTCCTACGGCAGCTGCGTGGCCGCGCAGGCGCTGTCGCGGGTGCCTCAGGTGCGTCTGACAGGATAATGCAGCGACGCCGTAAACGGCCCCAAACGGCCCTGCGTGCTGTGCCTTGCATGCTGTGCATGCTGCGGGCTCTCCACTGAGGAGGGTAAGCAAGCGCAGGGTCAAGAAAGTCACGCCCCGCATCACGGGCGCCATGCACAACGCCCCTGCTGGGGGGGTCCTTTCATTCCGGTTTCTCCCCATGCCCCCCGCCCCCCCCCCCAGGTGGTTGCCTATGTCAGCATAAGCTTTCCGCTGGGCGTGCTCTCCAGATGGTTTTTGGGCGCAGGCGCCAGCTGGGCCGCGCTCGCGGCGTCGCCGCTGCCCAAGCTCTTGATGATTGGCGACGTGAGTCAGCTGCGCGCCCCTCCTGGGCGCCCAGACGCGGGGCTGGCTGCCTGGCACCTGCGTCTGCGGCCCACACAGCGCGCTCTGAAACGCACCTCGGTTGCAGTTGTGAGCTCGCTGCTCACGCTTTGGGGCTGGTGCAGCGTCCCGGGT
>NW_014010162.1:0-521 GCF_000611645.1 Monoraphidium neglectum
CCCGTCCCGCCTGCAATCACCATACACCACGGCCTCAGGCCACCGTCCTCCAACTGGGCCGCGGCCCCACCCCGCCCAACCCTCCCTGCTTATCACCAGCTGGCCACCGCCCGCTCACCACGTCACCACGGGCCGCCCCTTGGCGACCTCATTCACGTACGTCTCAAACATGGGCAGCTCCACGCACGAAATGTTGGTCACGATGAACACGTCAGCGGCCTCGCCCGCCGGCGCCGGGTCGGGCGCGCCGCCGCCGACGAATATGGACTGACGTGTTTGATCGATACGAGGCAGGGTGTCAATGCCATGGTCACTGGCCGCTGGGTGCCTGGAAGCCCAGAAGGCTGCCTGAGCACCCTTCTCAAGCCCCCCCCCCCCCCCCCCCCCCGCTAGCTCCAAACAGGCTGCCGCTCGCTCGACTGCGACGTGCCGCCTCGACCCGCACCGCCGCACAGCTGGCACAGTTGCTGTGCAGCCGCCCACCCCTTGCCTCCTGCACCCATCTTGAGCCACCCTTGTCA
>NW_014010162.1:1032-3677 GCF_000611645.1 Monoraphidium neglectum
TCCTGCACCCATCTTGAGCCACCCTTGTCATGCCCGCCGGCCCAAGCCATAGCGCCTCTGCCTCAGGAACCCACAGATGCACCGCCAAGGCAGCTGCCGCCCAGCCGCCCACCTGGAAGCTGTTGAGAAGGTCCGGCCCCTTGAGCGCCTCCTTCAGGTGCCCCAGCGTCACCCCGCCGCCGATCTGCTCTATGGCGGGCCTGAAGATCTTGTAGGACCGCCCGTATTCCCCGAGATCCGGCACGAGCACGTGCACACGCTTGCCGGCTGCCGCAACCTGCGTGCACGTGCGATGTGTGGGCGCGTGGAGACGAGCCGGGCAGGCAGTGACGACGAATGCCACCAGGGGCACCACGAAAGGCTTGGGCTGGGCAACCCCGGCTGCTGTGCGGCCGTGCGCTCCAGCGCAGCGCAGGATTCCGGGGCGGGGTCGCGAGCGGCGCAGGGTGTGGCTGGGGCCGCGGGGGGCGCCCGGGCTGCAACAGGAGGGCCCGTACCTTCTTGGCAGCTGCCAGGGCCAGCTGCACGTTGGAGTCGATGAACAGATCAGAGGATCCCTTGTACGCTGCGGTTGGGTGGCCGCCGGGGTTTGGTGACGCCCAGTGGTGGTAGTGGCATTGGTGGCAGGGTCAGCAGAGGACTCAGCCCCAGCCACTTAGCCCAGCGGGCCCGGCGCCGGAGGATCAGCCGCCACGGCTAGCAGCAGCTGCAGGAGTTCTTGCCGCATGCGCATGGAGATGACCCTGCAGAGCCACAGGCCTGTGCCCGCGGAATGAGAAAGCGGGGCCCCACCGTCGATGTTTGTGGGGATGGGGGGGAACTCGACCTCCATCCGCTTGAGGCCGGCGTTGACGCCCTGCAGCAGCGCCGCCGCCGCGTCAGACACGAGCTCTGCGTACGACTCCGGGCGGTACGTCATGCGGCCCGACGCGGTCGCCGCGCTCTCGCTCGCCTCCGCGGCCGCGCGCGCCGCGAGGCCGCGGCGCTGCGCGGCGCGTGTGGCCAGCGGGAGCGGCAGCAGGTGCGGCGAGGCGGCGCAGCTAAGCGCGCGGCTAGCGTGACGGCGTGATGTGTTTCTGCATGGTCCTGAGCTGAAAGCGATATTCCTGTTGCATCGGGAAGCGGCTGCCCGGGAGGGACCGCCCGCGGTGTGGAGGGTAGATTGCATCGTGCTGGTTGCCCCGACAACGATGCGGTGATAATGTTTGATTTGAAGGGCAGGCAATACGTTTACTTGAAATCCAATGGCTATCACACACGCAACCGGAGCACTGACTGATCGTCCACCGTGCTGGGAAGACCTTTGCAGGCCGCTGAATGTGCAAGAAATGTAAGATCAGCACATTGAAATCAGTAGCCTAGGTGACTCTCCAGGATCGGCACGTAGTGCGGCAACTCCCGCCACGACGTGCACGCTTTGCCATCCAGACTGTGCCCACCAGCACTCGCAACCTTGCACCTTCAGACCGTGAACAGCAGGTCAGGTGGCTATGAAAGCAATTAAATATATGGAAGGACTTGTTACAGGCGGGCGCACGTGTTTTGGGCTGCTGGGACACGTCTACAGGAGTCTGAGAAGTTGTGTTGGACAGTGTGGTGCATGTGGCCCCTCGCGTGAAGGGTTTGAGGCATGGGTACGGACCGTTCATGCAGGCTGAGATCGCAGCACATTAAATTCAAGCCGCATGAGCGAAAGACATGATAGAGATGGCCATGCGGGCCTTGCAAGTGGCAGCGAGTGTCCATCAGGTGGCCTCCTGAAAGTGTTAATGGGAACTCGAGATCAACAAGCCATCTCTGCACGTGTTGCTGACACCAGGGATCAAGCACTGCATAAGAGCAATCAAGAGAATAATGTTTGGATGCTTGTGGACATGTGCCACACCTCTGTGAGCGCTCCACAGGTCCCAGCCAATAGTGCATCATCAGTGAGGGTGAAACCCTCGGCCAAGGCTGGGGCTGCGGGCAGTCGAAACGACTCCATGTGTCGGCGCTCACATTGCGCCAAATTATTCATATAAATTTCCATAAGATGTGAGCAATCAAGGCGCACCAGGAAATCTGGCGCCGTGTCCATTCTTGCGTGGTCATGAACTATGGGAGAGGGACTCCTGAAAGCAACGGGTGGCTGGTGCGTGGCTTGCGTGTGGCGGCGCAGACATACCGCGAGATACAAACGACCAGGCGGCCGTGGCTTCTTGAAGGCTACGGCCAGTGTATCCTTGCAACATGCATGGATGCGCAATCAGAGAGACGGAACCATCAGGTTGTTCAAAGCGTCTCCAACCCCTTGCTGGCAGCTCCGATGACAATCATTATTGATATGTGCTGGTCGGCGTGCTGCTTAGCCGCGGGGCTCAGGAGCGCGGCCGGGGCACAGAGGACGGGCCCCGTGCGGGCGGGCTTCCAGTGGAAGGCGGACGATCGCTGCCCCCATTGTCCGACAGCTGCAGGATCTCCTCTTCAGGCTCCCGTGCGCCGTTGCCCAGGCCGGCCGCAAGGAAATCCGGCGTAGGGTCGAACAAAGGATTGAAGGGCGCCACGACCCCGGCAATGCCCTGCCCGGCCGCGCTCCTGCGGACTCCTGAGGCGCGGTGCCGCACCGGCTGTGCGGCGGCGGCGGCCGCCGCAGCCGCAGCGGTGGC
>NW_014010162.1:3823-6981 GCF_000611645.1 Monoraphidium neglectum
GGCCGCCGCAGCCGCAGCGGTGGCGGCGGCGCGGCCGGCCATCATCCGCGTCAAGAAAGCGAACTGGCCCGGGGGGTTTGCGTGGCCGTCGTGACTCGCCTCGTCGGAAGCCCCGCCTGACGTGTTACGCCAGTCGGCCTGCTCCTGGTGTGCGCCGCCCCCGACGCGCCGCCGCTGCACTCCCGCCGTCGCGGCGAGGAGTTCGCCCTCAATGGGCGAGTGTGCTTGTGGCGGTGCTTCCGGTGGCAAAGGCGCAACGTCTCCCCACGGATTACCAAACATCACTGCCGCGCCGCCGCCAAGGTCGAGGCTCCCGCGCCACCTCAGCTCCAGGCTGCCGCGCCGCCGGAACTCGAGGCTGCCGCGCTGCCGCGCGTGCCCCGGCCGAGCGGCCCCAGCCATCGACCCCTCCCCGGCTGCGGCGCCCCCGCGGCGCGCCTGTGCTGATGCTGCGTCCTCGCCTACAGTCGACGCATATCGCGCCCCTGGCAGCGTGCCGCGGTGCCCATGGAACCCGAAGCCTAGCGCCCCGAACAGCATCACGATCTTGGCGCCGCTGCTGCTGAATAAGCTGCCGCTCAGGGAGCTGCTGTGGCGGCGCTCCTCGCTGCCTCTGCTCGACGGCAGCGCCGCGTGGGCCGGCCCCTGGCTGCCCCTCCGCTCGCCGTTTGCGGAACCAGCAGCGCCGCCGGGCTGGCCCAGCTCGGCCACTGGGTCTGGGATCTGAAAGTCAGGCGCCGGCTGGCCGTTGCGCAGCCGCAGCCGCGCGGCCTCTTCCTTATCTCGCCGGCGCCGCCGCCGCCGCGCTGCCGCCTTTGCGGCCAGCACGCCGCAGCTCGCCAGCGCGAGCAGGCCGGCAGTGGACGCGGCGATGATGACAACGAGGTTGCGCGTCGACAGCGCCTTGGGCCGCTGGGCCAAGGGCGCAGCCGCGCCGGCGCGCCCTGTGGTGCTGTTCCCGCCTGCGCTGCTGTTCCCACCCGCGGCGGGCCCCGGGGAGTCCGCCGGCGGGGCCGTCGCCGAGTCGTCACCCAACAGCTGGATTGATCCGTCCTTATCAATAAGCACGTTTGACCCGGAGCCGCCCCCGCTACTACTGCTGGCACTGCTCGGAGCCGGCGCCGCGCCCCACTCGTTGACCGCCACTGGCCCCTGCACAGGCACGACGAGCGACGATGTCCAGGGGTCTGCTTGCTGCAGCAGCCCGCGCCTTCGCTGCACGGAGCCCCCGCCGGCGCCGGCGGCTGCCGCTGCCGTGGCCCAGACCGCAAAGGGGTTGGGCGTCATCAATAGGGAACCTCGCCAGTCGTAGCTGCCAGTGAACCCCGGCCCGGGGCGGCGCGACGACGCCAGCTCGAGGCTGCCGCCGACCGTCGGGTGCAGGACGCTGCTGCTGCTACTAGTCGCGCCGCCGCCGCCCGCCGTGCCGTCCCCACCGCTGCCTTGAGCGGCGGCTGATGGTACAGGCGCCAGCGCCATTTCAAAGGAGCCCGCCATGCCGATCTGAGCCGAGTAGAGCTTGGTGGTGCCGTTGTAGGTCCAATTCAGCGCACGCTGGAGTGTGAAGTTTCCAAGGACGATTACGTCTATGAATAGCGTCGTGAAAGCCAAGCTCCCGTCGAACAACGCCACCCGCGCCGGCAGCGGCGCCTGCTGGCCGCCGCTGCTGGCGGCCCCGGCGCCTGCCGCTGTCCCGTTTGCCCCGCCGGCCGCAGCGTTGCCGCCGTCGTCCGCTGGTGCTATTGACACGCTGCCGCTTGAGACCGTGCCCGCCGTGCTGCCCGTCCCGCTGCTCGAGCTGTTTGAGGCCGAGGCCCCAATCACCCCGAAACCTCGGATGGTCAGGTTGCCTCCTGTGATCTGCACGCGCTTGCCTTGAGGCACGCCCACGTCTGCTGGGGCAGGCGCAGGTGACGCCTGCTTGGAAATCGGTGGGACAGCTGTGTGTGAGGCGTCACCTTCACGGGGTTCGTACACATGAACCACGGCGGTCGGCCAGAAGATGAACATGATTTATAAGCTGTTCAAGCGAGTGTACGCCCAGTAGTCAACAAAACTCCCTGCCGGTTGCAAAGCAACGAACTCGTTTTGCAGGACAGTGGCGTTGCTTGCTCACCTGGTCTGGCGAAGGGACCGGAGAGGGCGGCGGCGAGCTGGGGCTTGGGGCGCTCGGCTCGTTGGGGCCAGGTGAGGGCGAAGGTGGTGCGCTTGGTGGAGCACTCGGGCTTGGGCCAGGGGTCGGCGGGGGGGGTGGACTTGACGAGGGGCTTGAACTAGGGCTCGGGCTCGTCAGGTTTGGCGAGGGGCTCGGACCCGGACTGGGACTCGGCGTTGGACTTGAATCTGCGCTTGGACTGGGATCAGGGCTTGGACTGGGATCGGGACTTGAACTTGCGTCAGGGCTCGCCAGGTTTGGCGAGGGGCTCGGACCCGGACTGGGACTCGGCGTTGGACTTGAATCTGCGCTTGGACTGGGATCAGGGCTTAGATCAGGACTGGGACTGGGACTGGGACTGGGACTTGCACTTGGACTTGGGTCCGGGCCTGGACTGGGCGAAGGGCTTGGATTGGAATCAGGGCTCGTACTTTGGGAGGGGCTAGGAGTCAATGAAGGGCTGGGACTTGGCGAGGCTGTGGGATCTGGGCTTGGACTGGCACTGGCATCAGGGCCTGGACCAGGGTCAGTGCTTGGACTCGCATCGGGGCTTGGACTGGGCGAGGGGTCTGGACTGGGACTGGAGTCAGGGCTTGGACTGGCACTGGGACTTGGGCTTGAACCAGGGTCGGCGCTCGGACTGGGACCAGAATCAGCAGGACTGGGTGATGGGCTTGCATCAGGCGAGGGACTTGGACTGGGCGAGGCGCTTGAACTAGGCAATAAAACCGGACTCGGGGAGGCGTATGGGCTGGGCGAAGGGCCTGAGCTGGGCGAAGCGCCCGGACTTGGTGTGGCACTTGGGCTAACAGAGTCGCCGGGACTAGGCGAGGGCCCGGGACTCGGAGATGGTTCGGGACTTGGAGAGGGGCTTGGGCTTGGAGAGGGGCTTGGGCTTGGGGAGGGGCTTGGGCTGGGTGAGGGGCTGGGACTTGGAGAGGGGCTTGGGCTTGGAGAGGGGCTTGGACTTGGAGAGGGGCTTCGGCTTGGGGAGGGGCTTGGG
>NW_014010161.1:0-1085 GCF_000611645.1 Monoraphidium neglectum
CGCCGGGGGCGGGCGCGGGGCGGTGGGGCCAGGACAGCGCGGCGGCGGCGGCGGCGGACGCGGCGCGCAGATAGGTAGAGGCCGCGTCCTCGATGGTGCCCGGGTCCGCATTGGCGCGCGGCGCCGCCATGGCAATCATCTAATGAAAGGGGGATGCACGCGAAAAGCGCACAGCAGGTGAGCATTGTGGATGCTGCAGTGAGGGGCCCAGCTGGCACTCTTGCTTGCCTTTCGGTAGCCCATTGTGTGCCTGCCGTGGCTGAGGCCAGGACTCAACACACAGGCAGTCACGCCAGGTGGCGCGACCTGGCCCTACCCAGGTGCAGCTGAGCCAGGCACGGCACAGCCCTTCCCCGCATGCTGCCGCGCCGCCCCATGCTGGAGGCACGGTCACGCCGCGGGCGGTCCACCTCCAGACTTTTCAAACGCCGCGAGGCGACAGCTGGCTCGCGGCTGTTCGAAATTTCAAACACAAACCTCGGTGACGCCTGTCAGAAGGTAGAACTCAATCTGGAAGGCCGCCAAGGGGCCCTGGGTCGCCTGCAGCATGTCACCTACCGCCACGCGTCTGTGCGACGACGCGCCCTGCGGAAGCACAGGCAGCGCCCAGGGTTCAGGGTCCAGGTTTCAGGGTTCGGACTCCAGGTTTCAGGGTTCAGGGTCCAGGTTTCAGGGTTGAGGATCGACCAGCACCGCTACCAGGTTTCACGCGCCCTGTGTGCAAAGGGGCCGGCCCCGCACCCACCTGGATACTCGCGAGCGCCAGCAGCAGGCGCCCCTCAAACAACTCCGGCGCCGCCAGCGCCGCCGCCGCAAGCTGCGCGTGGTGCGTCGCCGTGGTCAGGTCCCCCACCGCGCGGCGGTGCGCCGCCAGGGGCCCCGCCCACTGGGCGCTGAAGGAGGCGGCGGGGCCGGGCGCGCCGGACAGGCGCGCGACGGCGCCGGACGTGACGAGGCACACGCCGTCCATCATGACTTGCAGCAGGGACTGCGGGGTTTGGAGGGGCAGGGTTTGGGTTTGCGGTTTTGTGTTTCGGCGGGAGGGGGGGGGGGGTTAGGGATTGATACTGGGGTGGTGGCGGGGG
>NW_014010161.1:1463-1969 GCF_000611645.1 Monoraphidium neglectum
GGGGGGGTTAGGGATTGATACTGGGGTTGGTGGCGGGGGCGAGGGCTTGCAGAACGGTAGGGACGTGGGGGCTTTGACGGGGGTTGGTTGAGGTTGGGGTTGGTTACAAGGGGGAGGGGTTGAGCGGCGAGCGGAAAGCTTGGAGTGGAGGGCGCCGAAGCAGCGTGGAGATAGCGGCCTTGTGGTAGGCGAATAGAGCTGGCGTGCCTGCGTGGGCCCGTCGCCGAGCCCTAGGGCCGCCCGCGGCGTGCGCCCGGCGCCCTGCCGCCGGCGCGTGCGGGCGGCGCGCAGCGGCGAGGGCCCCAGCGGTTGCGCCAGCAGCTGCAGCGTTCCCCGCGCAGCTCCATGCAGGCAAATCACCTTGACACCACACAGTGGGCCCATGCATGTGCGCGCGCGCACACACATACACACACACACACACACACACACACACATGCACTCATCAACACAAACTCTCTCTCTCTCTCTCTCTCAAGCATGCGGACTCAACATCACACGCGCAC
>NW_014010161.1:2769-7496 GCF_000611645.1 Monoraphidium neglectum
CCCCCCCCCACACGCACACAATTGGTCCCCTTCCCCCACCTGATCCCTCATCAGCCTCTCCACAACCTCATCGCTGTTGACCAGCTGAACCATCATCCTATCCAGGGAGCGCATCAGGGAGCGAGCCCCGCTGCGGGACGCCGCGATCTGGGCCAGCATCATGCCGTAGAAATCCAGCAGGTGGGAAGCTGCCGGGAGGGTGGGTGGCGGTGTATGTTGAGTGCAGGTGCATGCGGGCGCGTGTGCGTGTGGGTATGCGGGTATCTGTGTGTGTGTGTGTGTGTGTGTTAGTGCGTGTGTGCATGTGTTTGAGTGAGTGTGTGCTTGATGTGCACCTGCATCCTCATGGCGTGGTGGTGGTGGCGACTGGCGAAAGCACCGGCAGGTGAGAGCACAGGGTGCAACAAAGCCAGGAGAAGTGGTCAAATCGGACCATCCCGCAGCGCCACCATCGGCGCCCGGCCCACGCGGCCGCGCTCGTAGTAGGTCGCAGCGGCGCTCTAAGTGGGGCCGCGGGCGGGCGAGCACGCAGGGTGCGGGTGCTACAAGGCGCCGGCGGGGGGTAAGTGGGGGTGGAGCGGGGCGCACCGGCGGCATATTTGCAGTCGGGCTCGTATAGGAGCAGCAGCAGCAGCGTGACCGCCTCCGTGCTGACGTCTGGCGGCATGGACGACAGAGAGAACAGCAGGCGGCGCAGGAGGCAGTCCTGTGTGTGTGTGTGGGGAGGGGGGAGCGGCGGAAGAGGTTTGGCAGCGGCATGCGGTGGGAAAGGGGTCGAGGGGCGGGGCGCGCATCATAGGGAGGCCAGGGCGCGCTGTTGGGCGGAGAGTGCGAAGGCCGGCGCAGGCCGAGGGCGCCGCAGGGGGTCGAGGCGGTCAACCGCGCCGCGCGCCGCCTGGGCCGCGGCCGCGCGCACCTGCTTCCCTAGCGGCGGCTGATACCTCGGCGCGGCCGCGGCGGGCACCAGCCGTGCACACAGCGCGCGCAGCGCGGCCGCGGCGGACGGGTGCGCGAGGCGCTCCAGCTCACTTAGGCCGCCCGCCGCCGCCGGCGCCGCCGGGGCCTCAGGTTGGGGCTGGGCCGGAGGCGGCAGGGCCGCCGAGACGATCGCGCACGCGACGGAGCGGACGGCGCCGATCCGGATCAGGGGCTGCAGCCACTGGCAGAGGGAGACGGCGATGGCCTGCTCGTGCGCCGCGTGCGCGCCGCCGCCGGCGGCCGCCAGCGAGCACGCTGCGAGGGACACATGCGGCGGGGGCTAGGTTGAGCTTGGGGTGCGGGGAAATGCGGAGCGCAAGACGATGGCCGCCAGCTGGTGCGATCGATCAGATTTGCAAGCCGTCACGTTGATGCCTCCAAGTGCAGCCTGACTCGACGTGTTGTTCAGGCAGCCCAGGCGGCGCAGAGCCACCAGGCTGGCACGGGGCCGCCGGGCGCGAGGGTGCGGGCGCTCACCCTCTATGGCGACGAGCAGCCGCGCCATGACCAAGCCGACCGCCGTCGTGACGCACTCCAGCAGCGGCGGGCTGAGCCTCGGCTGGTCCGGCGCCAGCTCACGCGGCCGGTGGCGCGGGCAGCAGCCTGCGGGCGCGGCGGGGTCCGGGGGCGGGCGCGGCGGGTTGGAGAGCGCGACAGGCCGCCGCACGGGCGCAGCAAAGCGTCGCACTTGGGAGTGGCGCTGGTGCGAGGAGTGGAAATGGGGGCTTCGCAAGGGTGGGACGAGCAGCAGCAATTTCAAGTGCCCTGAGGCAACTCCCAGCTCATGATTTAGGCAACCCTAAAGCGCGATGCGCCTGCCCGGCCGCCTCACCCTCCGCCGCCCAAGATGAGAGGTCCCCACAGTCGCAGCAGCCCCCTGCGGCGGCCACCGGCGCGGCGAGGTGGATGTCAGGGCGGCGCGCTGGGCAAGGGCGGTGCGCTGGGCAAGGGCGGTGCGCTGGGCGGGCACCGCGGTCGGTCGCACGCGCACGCTGGCTGGACAATTGCGGGCCGTGTGGCCGCCGCCGCACGCCTGCGGCCCGCCGACGTGACCCGGCCAGCCCCCTGCATCCGCCCAACCCCACGGCCCTGGCGCCCCCGAGTGCCGCCGGCACCCACCGCTGCCACTACGGTACTGGACCCAGTCGTGCGCCTCGTGGCCGCCTGCTCTGAAGCAATCTATGCAGACAGCGGCCGTCGGGTTGGTCTGGCACGTCTTGCATCGGTATGCGATCGTCCCCGCCGTCCACACGTTGCTGCACTGCGCGCCCCCCTCGGCCGGCTGCAGCGACGAGAGGAGCGCGGCGTGCGTCGCGTGGCCGCCGGCGCGGCAGAGCATCTGTTCGCAGCTCTGGGGCGGGGGGTTCGCGGCGGCGCGGGGGGCGGGGCGCCGAGGGAGGGGTCGGGGCCTGGCTGCGGTCGACTGCAAAGAAAGACAGCAGCCGGCATCCCGCGGAATGGATGCAGAGCCCAGCACATATCCAGGCTGCTTGCATGCATGTGTCGCAGTAGCAACATAACAAATGAGGGTTTCCGCCGCCCCCCTGTTGGCCCCAGCGCAGCGCAGCGCCCCGCTCGCCTGCAGGCACCCCAGCGGGTCCAAGATCCAGCGCGCATCCGGCGGAGGATGCTGGATGCCTATGCGGCGCGAGGTGCGGCATCGAGAGCGCGCATGGGGTAGTGCATGTGTGCCATTGCGCAAACAGCAGATGGAGTGCAGCATGCGGCAGCAGGTGCGACGGGTGCGGCACCGCTGCGGGCCCGTGCGCTCAGCGCGTGCTCGCCGCGGCCCACCTTCTGCGTGCATCTGGTTCTGCATGGTGACCTGCGCCTGACGAACAGCTCGGCCGCTCTCGGCCGTTCCGAACGATCTCAAACCTGTCGCATCATAGGCTTTCTGTATTATAAATTCATCGATCAGAGGATGAGACAAAAGTACGTGCAGTCCGAAGCGGAATGGCACGGTGATGGGGGTCGACCACGCCTATGCAACTGCATCATTGACGCCACTTGAGGAGGACGGCGGCGAAAGCGGCAGCGCTGATCGGCATCGACTCGCTGATTGCATGCACTCGCAACCAGCTGTTTCCTTGGCCTGATGGAGGGGTTTCGGCCGGTTTCAGTAGGGTGAGTCAAACCCTCGCGGTGATCACGTGACCAGCTGACATCAGGGCACTAACACAACGAAACCCGTGATGGATGCCTGAACTGTACATGCAAGCGGACAATCACTGGAAATTTCACTGGTGTTTTGTTCACATAGGGCCCCTGTCAAGAGGTGCAGTAGCCACTAGGTGCGGTAGGCACCAGAGGGCATGCGTGCTTCGAACCAGCCATGTTCCCCTGGAGTGGACGGCCGACATGGCAGCTGCACCTGGCCTGAGAGGGTGCGCATGCGCACCTCTTGGCTCGGCTGTCCATGCGCGCTGTCGCGAGCATCAGCGGCGCCCCCTCGAAAAAAGCGAGCTCGAGTGTGCCCTGCCACCCCTGACCCCTACCAGCTGGCCACCAAACGACAGCACCGCGCCTTAACAACAGGTCCCAGGGCCCACCATGCAGCACGGCCCTCGCTGCTATGTTTCCGCGTTGCTGCTGTCCTGGCCAGCTTGGACGGGTGCGCTCAGGTGAGTTCAACGGACCTGCGGCTGCAAAGCAAAGCACTGGGCCCCTGTCTGGTTACAGTCGAGCCCGCCATCGCTGGGACGAGGCAGTGGCCCCGGCGGCTTGTGGGCTGCCAAGGCGATTGGAAGTGTGGGAGCACCGCCCAGGGGCCGCGCGCCTGCCCGCAGAGGACGCCGGTAGAGCGGCCGCAGGCGGGCGCGCGGGCGGGGGCGAAAGGGGGGAGGGCGGAAGGAAGTACAACATTGGGCGGTCGCGTGGAAGCGACCTTGGGTGCGATGGGGGGCACGCTGCAACACGCGAGCGCAGACCCCGCGCCTGGGGACGCCCGCAGCCCATGCCCACAGGCATGGGCAAGCCGATGCGCTCCCCCGCAGCGTGCCGGGCCCGCTCATGCATTCTGCATGCGCCTGCGTTGACGTTCTCTTTCGCGGTGTCTGTTTCTCTGCTGCTGTGGTTGTTGCGCCCTGGAACCCTGCTAGCGGCGCGCCGTTGCGCTGTGCACAGGGCAGGCGTCATTGCAGTGTCGTGCGGACAAGAGAGACAAAGGGGAGGAAGACCGAAGCAACAGATTTAGCCCGCCCACCCATCCCCAGCCGGCCAGTCTTCCGAAGCAGCGGCGCCCGCGCATGATCAGTGGCGTGGGCGTGCGGTTGAGCGAGATGCCCATCCAAACGGAGCGAGCGCGCAAAGGGGATGGAGCAGCCCTATTTCTAGGCCGTGCGCTTGTCGTCGCCGCCGCCGCCACCAGCCCCCGCGCCATTCCCAAGCGCGTGCTGCGGCGGCGGCGGCGGCGGCGGCCGCCCCGCGCCCGGCCCCGGCGGCGGGCCCCACTGCTGCTGCATGTGCGGCGGCGCCATGGGGTGCGGCATGGGCGCGTGGCCGTACGCCATAGGCGCGGCCGCGTATGCAGCGGGGACCGCCTGCAGGGGCGGGCCTCCAGGGTAGGCGTACGCCATCGGGTATGCGCCAGCCATGGGCGGGGCCGCCATGAAGCCCGCCGGCAGGAACGCCGGCTGCGCCATCATGCCGTGAGGGTAGAACGCCGCGGGGCCTGGGTACGCGACGCCCATCGCCACCGGCGCGCCACCCGCAGGGCCCATGGCCGCGGGGCCGAGCCGCTGGTACCC
>NW_014010160.1:0-3912 GCF_000611645.1 Monoraphidium neglectum
GGTGATGGGTGAGGCTGAGGGTGAGAAGGGGTGGTTCGGGGTTCAGAGGGCAGGTTCGGGGCTCGAAATGAGGGTAAGGTTGGGGGACATGCAGGCCGTCAGGGAGGGCTTTGGGCTGAAGGGGCAAACTCAAGGGGCTTGGGAACGGAAGGGGGGGGGAGGGGAGGTGTTGGGCGGTGAGGGTCGCGCTGCGTGGCGTCCGCAACTGCGCCGCACTTGGCTTGAGCACGCGCGTCCATGACCCTGTAAATGAGCGTGACGGCTCCCTACAAGCCAATACAGACCTACGAACCTGCACCTTCGCACGTGTCCCTTCACACACAAGCACGCATGCACGCACACACACGGGCCCTACCTGCAGGTTGAGCGCCAGCTGGTTCCACCCGTCATCTAGCCTCAGTGGCATGGTGCAGATGAACGGCTTCACCCGCGTCACGGCCTGCAAACACGTCGATACGACGCTTATAATTGCAGCCCCGCCAGGTCGATGCGCCGCGCCGTCAAGCGGTGCGGGGCCTTCAATCCATCTCATCGCCGCCCTTCCCTCCCTCAGCCCCTTACAGTCGCCGCGCCGGCGCCGGCGCCGCATGCATTGTGCTGGCCGGCCCTCGACAGCGCTGTCGCCTCAGCCGCATGCAGCCGCGCCCCGCCCATGCATCTCCACAAGACAGTCCCCCAGCACACAAAGCAGCTGCGGCCGTTCTGCCTGCAGCCGTCCCGCGCCCCGGCCGCCAGCTCAGCGCACCTGGTAGTTGCTGGCCCTGAAGCGCCGCCTCACGTTCATGTCATCGATGACGTGGACCTCAAAGCTGAAGTAGCGGCGCATGTTCTTCACCAGCAGGGTAAGGTGGGGCAGCTTGATGCCTGGGCAGGGGCGGGGGCGGGGGCCGGGGACGGGGGCAGGGGTGCACTTGATGCGCGCGCTGTGTGTGTGTGTGTAGAGTCGCCATGTGAGGTGCTATCAGAGCGTGCATCGGTGTGTGTGGGTTTGGGGGGGGGGCGCGTGCGCGAAGGGCTGGCGGCGAAAGGGGGAACAGGGTGTGCATCGTCACGCGGCTGGCAGCGCAACGAGCCCATGACGCCCGCTGCCTTACAGCCCACGCACAGGTTGGGCGCGCCGGCGAGGCGGCCGCAGCGGCGCCAGGCGCACCGAGGTTCTTATTGGGGTCTGCCGGGCAGGATATTGACACGTTGGCAATGTTGTCAGCCGCGAGCTCAAGGACAGCCCCCTGGATGTCCTCATCTGTCACGCGCTTCACATGACCCTCCCGGACTGGGAAAGGGGGAGTGAGGCGGCGGCGGGGGACTGCTTGGGTGATGGTGATGGCGACATCGTGTGCAGCGCCGCGCAGTCGCGCGTGCTGCGTCGCGGAGCGGGGTGTCGTGTGCTTGGGGGGCGCACGGCAGCAGCGCAGGGGGGCGCACGCACCGTCTTGGTCCCATATCTGCAGCGGCTTGGAGCCAATGGAGTATAGGAGGGAGAGAAAGCCGCTCTGGTAGCTGTTCTTGAACATGCAGGCCCGCTCCCGGCCTGTGCTGGCTGAGCAGCGGCGCTGCTCGTGCTGCCACGTGTCCCGCTGCCCCCGCCAACGCGCTGGCGTCCCGCTCGAGGGCTTGCTGGTCTGTACTGATACACACTGTATTTTTTAGCACTCAAAATTTCAAAATCGTGAAAGCAACCTGCTGTATTTGCCACAGTAGATCCAAGTGCTTGATCTGGGTGACAGCAGAGGCTGCTGGAGGTACATCAGCAGGCTGAGCATGAATTCTTATGGTTGCCGCTTCGTCAAGAATAGCCGGCCACCTGCAGCCGACGAATCATCCTTAGTCATTGACTTTACAAAGCGAACAGACTGAACGACGCTCCCTGCCATAACATACGTAGAAACCTTTTCTCTATTGTAAAGTCCTTGTACTGGCCACACACCCGCCCGAAGTGACGACCTAGGACAGGCGGGAGGCACCAGAGCCCACCGCGCAGTGTGGGACGCATCTCAATGGATGGCTGAAACCTTACACGTCGTTTTATCGGGTCCCGGCTTGATGCTCCACGATGTGGGATGCCTGCAATCTGCTGTCCCGGGCCTAGCTCGTTCTTGAGCACGGCAGGCCCGGTGACAACTATCGCCTGCAAATAGTAGAGGCCTTATACGGTCTTCCGTGACGCCGAGGCGGCCAGCGTGCGCGCTGCACCACCACGGATGGCGCCGCTGCAGGCACTCCCGGTCACGGGGGCGCGGCGGCACAGGAGCAGCAAGTCTGGCGGCGGGCACGGCGGCGATGACTCCGGCGACTGCGGGTGGATCTGCAGGGGCTCGCTGACTGTGGTGGCGGCCGCCATGCTGGCCACGCTGGTCACGTTCACCTGCATCAATGCGTACATGCACGGCCTCGCGCCCCCGCCCTCCGCCGCCGACGCGCTGCCCGGCGGCGCCCGCGGCGCCCGCGGCGCGGCCAGCACGCGCGCGCTGGCAATGGTCCCGCCCGGCGGCGTCGTGACCATCGGCGGCGGCGGCGGCGGCAGCGGCATCGCGGCGCCAAAGGCGGCGCGGCAGCCGTTCAAGCACCCGTTCCCAGACCAGGCGTACCGCATCTTTTCGATCCCGCCCCACGACGACTCGCCGCGCTGCAGCCAGAGCAAGATATGCGACGGCGATCACAGCTGCGGCCCTGATGGGCTGGGGTGCATGACGGACGCGCACCAGCGGAAGATGAAAGTGCGGGAGGCAATCCGCTGGAGCTGGCAGGGGTACAGGTGCGCAGCGCCTGCCCGTCTTGAAGGCTTGGCGCCCAGCAAAACCAGGGGGCCGCGGAAGCAAACCGGCGTACGCTTGGTCGCTCACATGCAGGCAGCGATTACAGCACGAAACGCAGAGACGTGATCGTGGCGATTGCCACCACCACCACCACCACCAAAACCATACATAGAAACACCGCGTCGATGACGAGCCGCGCCCTAACCCCGCGCCCCCGTTCGCAGGAAGTACGCCTGGGGCGACGACGAGGTCAACGTGCTGGGCCGCACCCCCATGGCCTGGTTCAGGCTGGGGCTGACCATCGTGGACGGCATCGACACGCTCATGATCGCGGGGCTGGAAGAGGAGTATCAGGAGGTGCGCGGCAGGGCGCCCTGCGCTGAGTGTGTCGCTGATTTTCGTTTGTGGTGCGCTGGGCAGTGTGTGGTCTATCATTACGTGTTGGGCGCTGTATGGTGTATCTTGAGATCTGTGCTGCGCGCTGCGTGCTGCGTGCAGTGCTGTGCTGGGTGCTGGAGCATGCTGTGCGCTGTGCTGTGAGCCTGGTTGTGTGCTGCACGCTGTGCGTGATTGGCAAAACAAGGCAAAGGCATCCGTGCTGGATGGGGTTGAGGGAGCTTCCTGCGGGGTTTTAGTTTCGCCGCACCCATTCAGCCCCTCTGCATTTCTCGTCCGCAGGCGCGGCACTGGATCGCCAATCACCTGCATTTCCCGGACCAGTCCATAGTCCAGGTGAGTGCATCGGCTGCCGCAGCGGCGGCAGCAGCAACGTGAGCAGCAGCAGCAGTAGGAGCAGCAGCAGCAGCAGCAGCAGCAGCAGCAGCAGCGGCGGCAGCGGCAGCAGCGGCAGCAGCGGCAGCCGCAACAGCAGCAGCGGCAGCAGCAGCAGCAGCAGCAGCGGCAGCGTCAACAGCAGCAGCGGCAGCAGCAGCAGCAGCAGCAGGGCCAGCAGCAGCGCAGGTAGCATTGGGAGCGATGGTGGGGGGGACCCAAACTGCTGCGGATCCTCAAAACTTCAGTGGCAACCTGCCGCCCATGCAGCTGCTTTGCATCTGTGGTCCACGCCTATTCACCACAATCCGCCAGCGGGCTTGGCCACCTCCCCCTCACACACATCCCCGAGCAACTGACCTACACGCCCCGCCCTCCTTGCTCC
>NW_014010160.1:4307-6718 GCF_000611645.1 Monoraphidium neglectum
CCCCGCCCTCCTTGCTCCCCTCCTTCCCCGCCTCCCCTCACCCTCCTCAAATGACAACCCCCTCTCCCCCCAAAAAACGCCCTCCACCCTCGCCCCAGTTTTTCGAGGTGAACATCCGCATCATGGGCGGCCTGCTGTCCGCCTACTACCTGTCGGGTGGGGACGAGCTGTTCCTGCACAAGGCGGAGCAGCTGGGGGACCGCCTCATGCCGGCCTTCAACACCACCACAGGCTTCCCCATCACGAAAGTGCAGGTGCGGGCAAGCGCGCCCCGCCCCGCCCCGCCGCCGCTCCTGGGCCCCCCGGGGCTGCGGCAGCTGGCTGCTAGATACTTCATGAGTCTTGCATATGGGCTGGATTCAAGCCATGCAGGGCTTGGTCGTCTGTTGCTGGCCTCGGATGTTGGAAGGGGGCGCGGCTCACGCGCCGGCGGCCTTCTCAGAGGTACCAACGGCTTGCACCCGCTTGCAAAATTGCCGCCATATGAGGTCCTGGCCGCCCTTTTTCTCTCCGCCGCCCCTCGTGCAGCTCAAGCCGACCTCCAAGGAGCGCATGCGCATGCCGCGCCAGGACGGCCAGACGAACCTAGCTGAGGCTGCCACTCTGTCAATGGAGTTCACCACCCTAGGCCGCATCACAGGTGGGCGGCAGTCGATCAGTTATTAGTCAATAGTTGTGCACTTGGGCCCGTGCACAAGAGGTTCAGCACGCGGCGCTCGAGCGGGGCTCGCTCTTGCCCGATCGATTGCGCGTGGGGCGGCGCAAATGAGTGATGGCCAGCAGGCTGGCGCATGCATGGAGGGAGGGAAGTGCGTGGAAGGCCGGCGTCGAGTGCCGGCTGGCCGCGGACGGGTCAAAGGGGCGGGCGGCGTCGAGGGCTGGGCGAGTGGCAGGCAGACGGGGGCGCGTCGTGTGGACATAGTCTTGCATGCGTCGCGCATGAGCAGGCGCCGAGCAGCTTCACAGACTGGATCTGCACACTTGCTGAGGCCCCGCAATCGTGAGCAGACGCCACGTGCGCGCCCGCAGCCTCACAAGCGGCGAGCTCGCCCCACTCTAACCACCACGCACCCATGTGCCCGTCCGGCTCCTGCAGGCCGGGACGACTTCTCACATGCCGGCATGATTGGGTGGTACGCCCTCATGGGTGCCAAGAACATCAGCGGCCTCTACTGCGTTGGCCTCACCACCGGCCACGGCGACTGCTACCTGCATAAGCTGTCGGTGGGAAGTGCGGCGGACAGCATGTACGAGGTGAGTCGCCGGTGACGTCACCCAGGGGGGGTATGGGTGCGCAAAACGTTGCGGGGGCTGGTTGAGGGGGTTGCTTTGTGGAAGAGGGAGCCGCTCACCCGAGTACGCGGGCCGTGGTGCAAGGGGCCGCGCCGAGCAGCCCCCCCCATAAGCGAGGGCTGCGTCAGCGAGACCCGGATCCCGCCCCTCACGCACCCTTTGGCCTCGGCCTGGCCATTCCCTCCTGATCCCGCCTGCATCCCGCGTCTTTGTATCCCCAACCCCAATCTTGCCCACCAACCCCCCTTTTCCTGCGTGTCAACCTTGATTTGAATGGTCAACCCGCAGTACATGCTGAAACAGTGGGTGCTGTCCAACAAGACCCAGGAAGTGCCGCTGTTGCTCTATAAGGACGCCATGGCCGGCATGAGGAAGTGAGGGGGCCGGCGACGGCGCGATGATGGCGTTGTCTGTGCGGGGCCCTGGACCGGGATGCTGCCGCTGCTGCTGCCGCTGCGACTGTTGTTGCTGCTGCCGCCGCTGCTGTGGCTGCCGCTGCCGCTGCCACCGCTGCCGGCTCTGCTGATGCCATTATCGCGACGCCGACGCCCTGGACCGCGCTAGGACGTGTCGCGCGGTCACCAGCGTCGTGAAGCTTCCCTGCAGTTGCTGCCACGCGAGCCCGCGAGGACCTCCTTGCACGCATCCCCCGCCGGCCGACCGCCCCTGTTTGCCCGTTTTGCCGCTGCCTCACCCTTCCTCAGATACCTGGTGCGCGACTTTTGGGACGGCACCGCCGACATGAGCTTTGTCAGCGAGGCCATGGGGGACTTCAACCTCGGCACCGTGCAGGCCACCAACGACCACTTTGAGCACCTCACATGCTTCGTCGGCGGCATGCTCATACTGGGTGAGTCCTGAACAAGGGTTGCGCTGTGTGAGGGGGGCCGACGCCGCCGGGAGGGTTGCCCGCTCCCGGCTGCGGGATTTATCAGGGACGCGGCCTCCTCGCCGGTGGTGCCCCTCAGCCGCCCGCCGGCGCGCGTGCCCCGTTGCAGGCAAGTGGCACGGCGTGTCGACGGCGGCGAAGCCCTCGGATCTGGACGACCTCACGCTGGCCGCCAGGATTGGCCGCGCGTGCTACGAGCTCTATCACCAGGCGCCGTCTGGGGTGGCGC
>NW_014010159.1:0-6320 GCF_000611645.1 Monoraphidium neglectum
CCGCGCAGGACTGCCGCTGCGGAGGCGGCGCAGCCGGGGTCGTCTGCGACCAGCAGGCGCGCGGCCGCGTCGACCCGCGCCCTCTTGCCGGCGACGCCCTCGTCGCAGCGCAGCGCCCAGGCGATGGCGTGCGCCTGCGGCATGCGCGCGGTGTCGCCACGGTGGTGGGACAGGTGCGTGCATCAAAAGCGGCGTGTGAATGCGACTGGCAGGAATCATCACTTCACGGTGGTTCACACGCACGAAGTGATCGGTGGTCATACCGATCTTGTGCAAAGTGCTCTGTCATCGAAGCAAACCACGACACACAGGCAAACATATGATTTAGATTCCCCGCATATGAATGAATGCGCCGAGCGCCACATATACACATGCACACACAGACCCACTCACGTGAGGTGACCAATCGGCCAGGACGATCCGGCGCCCTGGCTCGTGCCCCAGCCTGCACATACGCTCGGCTTCCAGGTGGAGGTCGTCCTGCCACGCTATGTGGAAAGGGTGCAGGGTCCCGGCTGCTGTCCTGCCGCGCTCCGAGGGCACGGCGGACTGCTGCCCCTGCCAGATGACCACCCATGCTGCGTAGGTGCAGCTGCGGGTCGGCCCTCCGTCCTCTATAACCCCTGTCGCGACGCCCCCCACAACGTGCTGCTGCACCAATTCGAGCAGCCTGCGCACGGCTGACGCTGAGCTGCCGCTCAACCGGACGAGCAGCATGCATTCCCGATCCGGATGCTGAGCCAAAAGGTCATTCAATGCTTCCAGGGCCCTCGCCCTGCCCGTGTCCCGCCTGCGTTTCGCCTCCTTGTCCGCGTCCCGCTGCGCCTGTGAGACGTGGCGACCCATGCTCGCCGGCGGGTAGATTATGGGTGAAAGCAGTCCGCTGAGAGTTTCAGTTCTATGAGACCCGATCGGGGCGTAACGAGGCAGTTGGTCGACGGCAAGGGTGCACGTCTCTGAGTCTCGGGGATGGATGGACGAACGACGACGGCAGGGCCCGTTATCGCCCGTGCGTGGGCAAAACAAATCTGAGGTGGCTAATCGAATCTTCGTGCATACCGGATCGGCAGAGTGTAGGAAGGCAGGCAGGCGCCCGTCCAAGGTTCCGTTGTCATCAATCTTTGGCGCCGCGAGCCGGCAACTAACTGACGGCGAGACGCTGGTCAGTTGGTCTGAGAACTCAGTGATGTGGATGGTTATATTTTGATAGGAAACAGAAATGCCCAAGCCTGCTTTGAACAACGGCAGCGCTGCTGCGGCCGCCCTGTCTAGCAAGTGAGGGGCGCCAATAATCGCTCATCCCCACAACGGTCGGCATGGCGCACCCGGGGCCGGGTTTTGGCGGCCTCGATGCTGGGAGCCTCAGCACGCTGGTTGCAAGTGTGCTGAGTGTCACGATGCAGCAGGGCGGCAGCAGCTAGCGGCGGCGGGTCGGCAGCAGGTCCCTCGCGTCTCAAAAAAACATCCTGTTGTATGCTGCTGGTGCCAAGCCTAGTGATAGATGCCACCCTGTCATGATAGATAGATAAGTTACTCATACCATAGCATCACTGCCATCGGCCTCGCGCTCATCAGAGCAGACCTCCTCATTCCTGACCTTCCAACGGATCTGCCAGCAAGCATACACATAAGGGGCAACAATATCAGCAAGCACAGAGCCACCAAGAAAATCAAAATCAAGCAACTTGTAAGCTTTCTCTTCATTCTGCATTTGCTGCCTCATATGCCAGCAATCAGGCGCGATCTCGTCCTCCAGTCGCCGCCACAGCTCTCCACGCACTGATTCGTACTTGGGGCAGTCCAATAGAAAATGAGACACTGTCATGGTGCACCTGAGATTTGTTGCAAACCCACTTGCGGCTGTGGCTTAATGTGCAGCAAGTTGCTATATGCGCATAGTGTGGTGGAAGGGGGCGAAACAAGCAAGTGTTCTGCACAAGTAAACACCTTGCGTGTTGCGAGCATGTGTGCAGCCCTATGCACGTTAAAGACCATGCCAACGGCCACCATGAAATCCCTCAAACAAATGTGTGAAGGATGGAGGTACACAACACCGGCACGCCAGTACTTGCCGCTAGCTAGCTCAGCAAAATCACTGGCTGCCACCCTTTGTTCATATCACGCCTGCGACTTGAACAGCCGCTTGCCAACTCTGCATCAACGGTTGCAGCACAGCTTCCTCTGCTGCTGCTGCTGCTGCTGCTATCCTTGCATGGGAGACATCAAAGGGTTGACGCAGTGGGTACAATCGCTGCGCTCCCCAAGGTGCAGGGCCCGCCACAATTGTGTTGCCGCCCTGTGTCAAATTGCGCGGGGGAAGAACCAGCACTGAGCTTTTTGGCAGTTGCTGATAAAGATGATGTGTGTGCGAGTGCTTACTGCGCACAATGACGTGCAGTTACGCAGTACGCCGCTGCCAGGCCTCTATCCCACATATGGTGCTGCTGCTACGCGCAGAAATGCCGTTCAGAGTCCCCAGGCTGCATTTTGACAGTTGGTGCCGCAGCGTGCCGCTATGCTTCCCACGTACAGGCGTCAACAACGCATAACTGGCCACCAAAATAATCCTGCTCCAACACACACAGGCAGCAGCGCTCACCTGAACCGATACGTGCTCCGTCGGCCCGCAGCTTGGTAAAACCCCACAAGCAGTCGTTGTCTGCCAAGGTGGATTGAAGAAAGTACGCAGCAGGCGTGAATGGGGATGCAGTTGGACGGTGGCGCGTGCAATTGTTTCTTTTGCGAAATGATACTTGCGCACAAGCAAAGCAGCCTGCTGCCAACATCTTTGTCCACTTGCACATGATGCCCCGGCTGTGCGTTGCTTTGGCACATAGCCCGTAGGCTGCCGCTGAGCGGTTGGCGCTACCGCGCGCAGCTGTGCTTCGCCTCTGCGTTCTGCACCCAGCCCTCCCGAATCCTGCTCCTCGCCAATCCGTGCGCAAGCGACACGACGTACTGCTCACCGTACTGGCGCGTGCGTCACAGCCGCCCGACGGTGCTTGATGTGCTCAACATTTAGCTCTGGCGCGCGTGACTGGGACACACATCAGCACTCGGTTGATGGCAGTTGTGGCTGAATGCCGCACCTGTGAAGCTGCATGCGCGCGCCAGGCGGGCGCGTGCATCACTGGTGCTGCCTCATCTCCATTCCACAGCGCATCACGCCGCGGCTGTGCGTTGCTCTGACACATGTAACCCAAAGGCTGCCGCTGAGCGGTTGGTGCTGCCACACACAGCTGCCCTGCGAGTGCGCGTTCTGCCCACAGCCATCCCTGATCATCCTCCTCGCAGATGCGCGCGCGCGCTGTGCTGCCCACCTTTGCTGGTGAGTGCGTCAAAGCAGCCCACGGCTCCATGATGCGCCCAGCATCTCAGCCCTAGCACATGTGACGGGGGGCACGCAAAAGCGCGACGTTTGACAGCAGTTGCGGCTGAGGGTGTGTTTGCAAGGGTATGCGCGGGCACAATGCAGCCTGCCAAGCCTCCGTCACAGTGTGCATCATGCCGTGGCTGTGCTTTGATCTGACACACGTTATCCACAGGCTGGCGCCCCTCGCCTCACAGCTGCCCTGTGCCTGTGCGTTCTGCACCCAGCGCCTCTCGGATCCCGCTCCTCGCCATCGTGCGCGCGCCGCTCACCTTGTATGTAAGCATGCATCACGTGGGTCGACATGCCAACACAGAACTGCAGTCAGATCCTGCTTTTGGCCTGCATGATTGGCGCAGAGGAGGTCGCAATAGTCATTGGCAGTCGCCGCTGCGGGGCGCAGGCTGCCGCCGCAGCTGTGACGCGCGACATGCGCGTCACAACCCGCAAGACCAACACAAGAGCAGGCCGTGAGGTCGTACCCAGGTCCCAGCGCCTGTTGTTGATGCGGCAACGGCGCGCCAACAACGCGCTCGCTGAGTTCTGCAACAGAGCTGCTGTTCAAAACAGCACCGCGTTGCAAACTCGACATTCTCATTCTATTGTACGTGCCTGTTGAGCGATCATCGTGGTGAGCAGCCTCGCCCAGTTGTTGTCCGCTGCTGCTGGATGATCGGCCACACGCGGTGATTGTCGGACTAGCGGCCAGCGCCATTGATTCAGAGTCAGCGGGATGCTGCGTGCATACGGTAGCGCCCCAGGAAGGAGCTGGTTTGGCAGGGGGAAAGCACCTTGGCAGTACCTTGGCAGCACGAGCAGCGGTGCTGCAGCCGCGACAGGCGACACAAGTATAAATGATTGTATAGTATGTCGAGCTATCAGTCAGCGTTTGTTTGTGTATTCTTTAGATCAACCCGCAGCCTGCTCCGGGTTGCACAAAACGGCGGCGCTGAGCAGGGGGGGGGGCACTCCCAGTGACCGGGCGAGAAGCTGGTCGCAACTTGTACCAGATGATATACTAATACTTATCCAAGTTATTGGTATGGCTCGAGCCACACAGGGCGCCAAATCGCCAAACAGTCAAGTGCGCAGCTGCCAATTTTGTTGGCTGAAGGTGGGCGACAACACCACGGCGTAAGCTTGAGCAGGAGGCTTTGATATATGCTTCTTATTAGTATTCGTCACGCATCACCCCCAAAGTCCCTCGCATTGCTTGATTCGGTGCTCGCGGGGCGTCCCCTAGCGCTGGTTGGCCGCGCGAACGGTGATTATAGTATTGTTATGATTATTAGGTGACTTGACGCCAGGTGCGCTGGACTACGCCATCGATTTTTGGCATCCCCCCTTGTTGCTACACCTGCAGCACCGCCGCACGCTGCTTATCCCTGACCTGGCGGCGCCGTGCAAGCACGCCCCCGTCCCAAAATCGCTGTCGCTGCTCACCATATATGAGTGTGTATATTGCCTGCCGCGCCGGGGCAGGGGCTCTCCGTGCATGCCAAAATTTGAATTCGTGGGTTAAAACACCCCAATCCGCAATGCACAGGTGCCCCACCCATGAGCGTGGGCATTGCCCCGCAGCCACTGCAGTGCTGCTGTCCAAAATCGCTGTCGCTGCTCAGCATATATGAATGTATATATTTCCCGCTACGCTAGGTCAGGGGCTCTCCGTGCATGCCACAATTTGAATTCGTGGGTGACCCTGTCGATGCGCGCGATGCATGGGAGCCCACTGGTTGTGCTCGCCTGGTGCAAACGGGAGCAAACTAGCATCGCAGTAGATAAATGTTATAATCACATAGATCATTTTTCACATATCTGCCCCTCCGCCTCCCTCCGCTTTTCAGCCAATCAACATTCAGAGTGCTGCAGACATGCTTGCGGCGCACCATCGGCCACAGCAAGGCACTCTTGACGCAGCGGCCGCAACAACTGTCTCTTATAGGAATTTATAAACCTCTATAATCATGCAGGGCCGCGTGCGGCGACGTCCACGAGGAGATCGGTGTGCCGCTGTTGAGCAGAAGTGTAATTTGCGCAGGAGGCCTGCGGGCGGCGTCTAGCTGCCCGTGTTAATTATAAATGTATGATATAATAGTTTGTTGACAGTTGCGACCAGCCTCTCGCCCGGTCACTGGGAGTGCCCCCCCCCCTGGCGCTGAGTGTCGCACTACCGGTAGTTCAAGCAAGTCAACCTGCAGTCAGCGAGCGAACCAGCATCATTCTCGGCAGCCGCACGCCGCTTCGCTGCATGTTGGTGCTGCTCATCATGCTCCCAGCAACTCAAACCCCTTGTGCCAAGCACGGACCTATACATCCAGGACCCGTTGTTTACACCAACCTTCCCGTTGTAATACATGGAAAGTGTGTGACTGACAGCACTGGAGAAGACAACGCAAAACCGTGGAGGGGTTGAATCGAGACAGGCAAGTACCTCCTCGACACACACTCCTCGACGCTCGAGGAGCGTTGTCTGTGTGAGTAGGCAAAAAGCGGGCCGGCGGATAAAGAGGGGGAGGGGGCGGTGCAGCCAGGCGCAAGCAAGCAGGCAGCGGGGCAGCGCTTGTGGACGGATGGACCCACCGCCGGTGCAAGTGAATCTCCTCGACGCTCGAGGGGACGTGCATGCGGCGAGTGATGATAGATGACCCTTCGCCTTCGTTCCATCACCGTTTCTTGTTGCCATTCCCGACGCTCTCGAGTAACATAATCAGGGAGTAACATACTACATAACACAATATAACATAACATAATATATTTAACCGACCAAAATGTACCGAGGAGCCATCGAGAATCGAACTCGAGACCTGCTGATCTGCAGTCAGCCGCTCTACCACTGAGCTATAACTCCCTTGGTGCGCCGGGGGAGTGGTAGCCGATGTCCATTGCGTTCCAAAGTAGGAAGATATAAGCCGAGATTGTCATTTTTTCCTTTTCCTGTCATTTTTTA
>NW_014010158.1:0-5330 GCF_000611645.1 Monoraphidium neglectum
GCAGGCGGGGCAGCCGGCGGGCGCGGCACGGGCGGCGGCGGCAAGGGCACCAGGGGCGGCCGCGGCGGCGGCGCAGCAACGGCAGTGGCGGAGCGCAAGGCGACGCTGGCGCTGGCGTCGGCGCGTCGGCGGCTGGCCAAGGCGGAGGAGGACAGCGGGGCGGCCCAGGCTGCGCTGGCTGCCCTCGACACGCCGCGCGGCGCGCGGCGGGGCGGCGCGGGCGACGCTGGCGCAGGGGCCGGGGCAGCTGGCGTGAGTGGCGCGGGCGGCAAGCAGCAGGAGCGCCTCGTGCGGGGTGCGCCCAACGAGCGCGTGGCCGTCAAGGGCAAGATGTCCACGAGCGGCCACAAGTGCGTTTGGGTGCTCTGGGGTTGAGCGGATCGGCGGGGGTGGTCGGGCTTCGTGCGTGCGTCATGCTCGCATCACGACGGTGCTGGGGGGGCCCTTCTTGCAAGGCACATGCATGCGCCGCCGCCGCCTGAGGCGCTCCCAAGGCATGCCAACGTACCATCTCAGCCGTGCGGCGCCCACTCCCAACCATGACGCTCCTGAGGATCGTCTCCACACTCTCACACACGGGAGCTTTACCGTTGCCCCGCTACGCCCCTCCCCCCAGGCCTCTCACGGGTGACTGGTGGAAGGACGTGGACCTCTCATCTGACTCGGCCGACGAGCTGGAGCGCGCAGCAAACGGCAGCGCGGGCGGCAAGGCACGCGGCGGCAAGGCCCGTGCTGCCAAGGGCGCCAGCCGCAAAGCTCGCAGCGACAAGCCCACGGCCCGTAGCAGGGAGAGCGGTAGCGAAAGCAGCAGCAGCGACAGCAGCAGCAGCGACAGCAGCAGCAGCAGCAGCAGCAGCAGCAGCAGCGACGAGGACGACAGCGACTACGACGCGTCGGGGGACGGCGACGAGGAGCGGACGCCGGCGCAGAAGGTGAAGCGGCAGCCCGCGCCCAAGGTGGAGCGCCGCAGCAAGAGCCCCAGCCCGCGCCCGCCGTTCGGCGGCGGCGCGTTCCCAGAGCGCGCCGTTGCGCGCCGCGGCGGACGTGGCAGCGGCAGCGGCGGCCGTGGCCGCAGCACGGCGGCCGGCCGTGGGGCTGTCCCCGTTGGTGGCGGTGGTGACAACAGCGATGACGACAGCAGCAGCATGGACGTGGGCGACAGCGAACCAGGGGACAGCGCCCTGGTTGGTGGTGGGGGAGCGGATGCCAGGCTGGCCGGGGAGCTGGCGGCTGAGGCCGCTGCGCTGCGGGGCAGCAGGACGCCCTCGGGTGAGACGAGGGGGGGGGGTGGGTGGGCATCATCGCTGTCCCTGACTGGGGGCCCGGCCGCTGTTTGACGGCTGGGGCCCGGCCTGCAGGAGCCTGCATGAGGGCGGGGCTCTCTGACCCCATGCCCCTTGCCTGTTCTCCCCCCCTCGTTTTGGCCCTGGCAGTGGACGAGGACTCTGTGCCGCAGCTGCTGCGCCTGCGCGCCATGCTGCTGCGGCTGGCGGCGGCCCTGGAGCTGCCCCCAAACCCGCTGGACGACCTCACGGACCGCATGGGCGGGGAGGCCGCGGTGGCGGAGCTCACGGGGCGCAAGGTGGGGCACGCTGCTGAGGGTGCTGCAAGCGCTCCATCGCAACCCCCACCCTCCGCTGGCCGCCTGCTGCTGCGCCTGCTGCTCCTGCAATATGCCTTTTCATTGACCTGCCTCTTCTGGAATCATGGCCGTAACGTGTTGATCGCGTGTGCACGCACGCATGTTCACGTGTGCGCACACGCACACTCGCCGTGCCTCCCTCTCACCCACACACACACGCACACATGCACACATGTACACACACCTCATTCTCCCCCCAAGGGCATGCTCGTGCGTGCTGGTGACTCCAAGGTGGAGTACCGCCAGAGGGTGGAGGGCGTCGCGCAGCATATGGCCAACATGGCCGAGAAGCAGGTGCGTTCACGGCCGCCTGTAGCCAGCGCCTGTTTGTGCATGCGTCAGAATCCGCCTGCCTCAGGGCAGCCACTGGCAGACCGACAGCTCTGCAGATATTGCGTCACTTCTGATACAAGTTGGCATTGCTTTCTCTTCGTGTTGGCGCTCTTATGCCACCACCCGCCTTCCCTGGGCCCCAGGCGTTCATGGAGGGCAAGAAGCTGATCGCCATCATCAGTGACGCGGCCTCGACAGGCATCAGCCTGCAGGCGGACAGGAGGTGCGGCACTGGCGTGCGTGCTCATGAGGGGAGGTTTCAGGGCAGGGCCCTTCCCCCTTGGTTTGAAGGGCGGTGTTCCGCGCGTGTTTGCACCCCCTCAAGTGGCTGCCTCAACTGCCGCTGCCCACTGCTGGGCCCACTTGACCCCACTGCTCATGATCTGCCATCCCCCAACCCTCCCAGGGCCAAGAACCAGCGGCGCCGCGTGCACCTGACTCTGGAGCTGCCCTGGAGTGCTGACAAGGCCATACAGCAGTTTGGCCGCAGCCACAGGAGCAACCAGGTGGGGTCCCCCAGACGTGGCGGCCGCTCTGTCATATGCAGGACGCGGGGGGTCAGGCATCTCCAGACCATCAAACCTTTTCTTACGCCCCCGCATTGCATGTCTGCCTTATTGACACGCAAACATGCATAAATCTTCGCACGTCCACACACATGCACACGTGCGCACCAGGTGTCAGCCCCCATCTACAAGCTGCTCATCAGCCAGTGCGGCGGGGAGTGGCGCTTTGCAGGTGCGCGGGCGGCCCCCGCATGGCACAGAACAAGTTGATGAGCGTGAATGTTGGTCCGGACTGCTCTTGGAATCCTGATGGGCGGACATCTCACGCATCATGGTATTCTCTTGTACATATACCAGACCCACTTGCACACGAGCACACAAGCAAGTGCGCTCATTCGTTCTTCTACACATCCATGCAACCGTGCGTCCACTGGCACAAAGCCTGACATACACACACATACACACAAGGTCACACACCACCCCGCTCTGAACAAACACGAACTATTCCCCCCCCCCTCCCTCTCCCATCCCTTGCAGGCGCTGTGGCAAAGCGCCTGGCATCCTTGGGCGCACTGCTCAAGGGGGACCGCCGCGCGCTGGGGGCCGGCAGCGAGCTCAAGGGCTTTGACATTGAGAACAGGTGATAGGACTGGACGCGGGGGTTTACGGCGGCAATAGGGGGCGTTGGGCTGACGCTGCACATACAGCAGCTCTGCAGTCGTCGTGCAGTACACAGGCTGCATTTCAGTGTAGCAGTCGGTCTCTCTCCCCACCCATGCTCCCCGTCTCCTGGTGCGTACCTCGCACCTGCTGCAACGCACCCGCTTTACCCCCCCCCCCCCCCGCTTTCAAAGGTGGGGCCGTGAGGCGCTGTCCCGGCTCTATGACGAGGCCCTGGGCCTCCAGGCCCAGCCCATGCCGGGGGTCAAGGTGCCGCAGCAGGAGGTGAGCGGCAGGCAGACGGGTGGGCCGCACTGCGGTGAACCGACCTGCGCAAAGCAGCCAGCAAAGTAGGGTATTGACCCTTCAATACTGCCTCGACTGTGTGCCGCAACGATGCACCCTATACGTGTGTTCAAGGCTTGCATGTTGCCAAACGTGATCGCCCTGCTGTCCCTGTGCCCACGCCCTCCCTTTCTCGCGTGTGCCCTCCAGGGTGTGGCGGCCCACATGCAGCACGGGATCTGGATGAGGACACTCCGGGAGACGCTGCGCAAGGTGAGGGGCGCGGGCGTGTTGAGAGCAGGGGGGCCGAAAGACACAGGCATCATGTGAGCATGCAGGTGAGTGAAGTTTCAATGTGGTGGCGCAGTGCAGGGCGCACTTTTGCAACCCTAAAACCTCCTTCGAGCCACTTAGGCGCTGGGATGTGTGACCGATCCATCACTGCCCCTTGCCCCTTCTCTCCCCCTGCACCTTGTTTGCGTGCGCTTCACATCATTGCAGGTGGACCTTCTGGCCAAGACAGAGTCCATGAGTGGCAGTGACATCATCGGCAACGGGGAGTTCGCCATCAAGGTGGGGGGAGAGGGCGGTCCGAGGCTGCCTTGGCTGTGCACGGAAGCAGGGGCACAGATGGTTTGGCTGAGATACGAGGCACTTGTTGCAGCTGCGGTGCCTTTATCCTAGATTTTCTGACCTCGTCCCCCTCCTTCCTGCCCCATATTCGCACTCTCAAAATAGACGCATACGCGCATGCATACCTCCAGCTTAATCCCCCCCCCCCCCCGCCTGCCCTCCACACCTCAGGCGGTCAACAAGACCAACATCCCGCGCTTCCTCAACCGCCTCCTGGGCCTCACCATCCCTGAGCAGCAGGTGGGGGGCCCTGGTGGCAGCAGAGGGCAGGGCCCCTCCAGGAACCCCTCCAATGCAGGGGCCAGGTGGCTCTCTTTGCGCCAGCAGGCGCGGAAGTGTACTAGCTGCACGTGATGCGGAGCATGTGCAACCATGCCAACAGCACATATGTGCCGTGTGGGTCCTACCCCGTACCCCTTGCCCCTGTGTATGCGTCAGGACTCCTCACCTTCAGCAAACATGCGCCCGCCCCCGCCACCAGGTGGTGTTTGACTACTTCTCCAGCCTCATGGACGCCACCGTGCTGGGAGCAAAGTCGGCCGGGAAGTTTGGTGAGGGCGCGAGTTTTGTCCTTGCGCTGCTTTGTCAAGTGTTACCGCCGCCCACTTCCTGCCTCCTTCGCGCCACCCCTTGAGCCCCGCCACATCTCGATTGCCCCCCGACCTGCCCGCGCGCACCCACCCAGATGCCGGCATCCGCAGCCTGGCGTGGGTCAGCAGCCTCACGGTGGACGAGGAGAAGGTGCTGCACACAGACAAGGACACGCGTGAGCCCCACGCGCCGACACAGCAGACCCGCACAGCCTTGCAGCGTGTTGGGGCCGCCAGCGTGGCCCAGGTCACCGCGCTGGCGACTGACCCGCCGGCCACGCCCCCCCCCCCCCAGCACGCGCGTCTAGGCCGCTGCTGATCACATAATGCAAATGCAAATCGCCCCCGCATCACCACCACGCCTCAGCCGTCGGCCAACGGGCATCGCCGACTGATCCATCCGTCCCCACCCACCCGTTTGTTGTCTCTTTTCACACACCTGCCCACCTCCCCTGCTCCCCCCCCCCAGAGGCTGAGACGCGCTACCTGCGTCTGGCCCTGGACTGGAGCCTGTCCTGGGAGAAGGCCTGCGCGTTCCTGGAGGACATCAGGGCAGACCCCCCTGGCGGCAGCCTGCTCAACGGCAACGGGTTCTACATCGACGACACCACCAACAACTGGGCGGGGACGGGCCACCCGCGCGTGGCGCTGGTCACGCAGGTCAGCTGGGCTGGGCTGGGG
>NW_014010158.1:5472-6459 GCF_000611645.1 Monoraphidium neglectum
GGGGGGGCCTGGGGGTGGGGGTGGGGGAGGGCACCAGCGCCACACGTTGTGTTTCACCCGAGGTGGCGCAGCCCAGTTCCGAGTGTGCGGGCCACGTTTTGCATGGCAGCTCAAGACCTGAACTGGTGTGTGTGCCGCCCACTTCATGTGCTTCTGTGAACCCCCCCTGCCTCGCCCCTGTGTGGACATTTAATCCCCCAGGTGCTGCAGGACCCGGCGGCGGCGGCGCGCAGCCCCATGTTCCGCCTGCAGCGGCCCAGCAACCGCAACAGGCAGATCGAGACCCTCACGTACATCAAGAACACCTACAGGCAGGACGGGAGGGCAGGATGTGGGGCGCCAGGGTGTGGGATGACAGGTGCATGTGATGGACGGGGAGAGCATGATGCAAGCTTGCAGGTGGGTACTAGGGCATTTGAGGCGGCAGGGTTGGAGCATCAGGGACGCCCCCTGAGTTTACGTCTGCCTGCCCCATGGCGGCACGCGCTCCCAGCGACCCCCCCGCCCTATACCCAGTGCGCAACCCTCCCTTGGCCGCACCAGGCCTGCGCGCAATGAGGAGGAGGCGCGGCGTCACTGGCAGTTCTGGCACGGCTTCCTGAGCACGCCCGGCAACTGCGTGCACGCGAGCAAGTGCGCGGCCAAGCGGCGCGGCTTTGAGTGCACCGCGGGCAACTCCAACGAGACGCGCGAGGTCATCACGGGCGCGCTGCTGCCAGTCTACAAAGGTGGGCGGGGCCAGGGTCACGCACTCCAGGGGAACGCCTACTTCGGGGCGCCTGGAGTCGGGGCCCTGCACCTGTGCAATCGCATCCTCGTGCCGGGTGATGCGCTGGTTTGTCTCGCAGGGCGCGGTGGCCCCTCATTACCCACGTATCTTGAGCATTTGGGGGGGGGGGGTAATGTGTCACCACCTGCTTAGTCCTAGCGTCTAGCCCCTGCCAACACACCGCTTTCCCTGAGGAACACGCTCGCTCGCCCTGCATC
>NW_014010157.1:0-6313 GCF_000611645.1 Monoraphidium neglectum
GGGTGGAGGTAGCAATTTGTTTGGCGCGAGCGGCGGGGATGAGGAACGCGCCCGCGCTTGCGTGGGGACGCGAGGAAAACGCATGCGCGCGTGGGCTTGCAAAGCCCACCAACACACACACACACACACACACGACGCGAGGAAAACGCATGCGCGCGTGGGCTTGCAAAGCCCACCAACACACACACACACACACACACACACACACACACACACACACACACCACACACACACACCACACACACGACAACACACATTACCACGGAAACCCCCAGCATGATCGTGCGTCTAGCCCAACATAGGCCCAGGCCACCCCCGCAACCCCCTTACACACGCACACACACACACACACACGCACAACGCGCGCGCATGATCTCACACACACATACATCACACCTCGTAGAGTGACTCTGGCACGACCTGGTACTGAATAGAGACGACCAGGGTGGTGAAGACGTTGTCCTTGGTCTGAGGGGGGTGGGGGTGGTGATGGGTGGCGCAGGAAAAGCGCGTGTCGTTGTTGCTGAGTTGGATGGATGCGTGTGTGTGGGTGTTCGTGCGTGCGTGTGCGTGCGTGCGTGTGTGTGGTTGGGTTTCTTCGGGGGCTTCGGAGCATCGGACGCAGCAGGCGGTGCGCCGACGGCCCGCGGGGCCCCCTGCGCTGCGCCCCTGGCCACGTGGGGACCAGCGGCGCCCCTGGCCGCGTGCGGACCAGCGGCGCCCCTAGGCCCCGAGGCAGCACGGATTGCGGGGCGGCGTGCGGGGGGTGTGGGGCGTTGGGGGGCGCATACCTTTGTTTCGCAAGACACATCCAGCTGCTGCACCCTCATAGTAAGGTACCCCGCGATCTCCTCGCTGCACAGCAAATTTTGTGAGCCCGGTTGAGATCACACAACGTCAATACTCAACATGGAGCGAGTTTGGACGGCAGGGGGCGGATCAAGGGGGTGTGGCAACGGCGCTGCGCGCGGCTGGCGCCGCCGTTGCGCGAAGGACGCTCTCCATTCGCCGCAAGGCGCGCGCGTGCGCATTCGACGCTTGCTTTGCCGCTGCTTTCGCTGCAGCGGCGGCGGCGGCGTCGCCTACTGTGGGGCCTCCGCAACAGCACAGAGTGCACATGCGTGCCCATAGGCCCGTCATGCAGATGGAAGGCTTGTGCCTACCAGAGGAATGGATTCATGCAGTTGAACCCTGGGTGTGCCACGCGCTTGAACGACCCTGCGCGGGCGTTGCATGCAGCGCAGCGTCAGCTTAGCGCCATGAGCGTGCTGACGCGGGATGCAAGCGGCCCATGCAGCTGCCCTCCCGCTGCCGACAACATGCAGAGAGTCCGGCTTGCATGGCGTTTCATGGGCAGCTGCCGGCGGCGCCATGTGGCCGCGGCCCTGCGCGCACCGCAGCTCTCGACGAACCCGACCGTGCCGCTGTCGATGCAGGCACAGCACTGCACGCCGCAGCAGATGTTGCCTGCGGGCGCGCGGCGCGGCGGGGGGCGCGGCGGGTCGGAAGCGCCTGGGCGATGCGCCCCGCTGCGCGCGGCGCGCGCAGATGCCAGCGAGGCGGGGTGGGAAGGGCGCTGGCGCCAACCGTCGTGCGAAGCCCTTCCACAGGTTTCGAAAGCCAACCCCTTGTTTATTCAGCGTGTGGCTCGCGGGACGCACCCATGGTGGCGCGTGCAGGTCAATGGCCCGAGTGCGTGATCGAGCTGGCAAAAAACGTATATGTATGCGCTTCGGTGATATATAAGCGACCGCGTCAGCTGAGGTGTAGAGGCTGGTCCGGTGGGTCGAACAGATCAGGTCCCGGTGATCTGCACTGGTCTGTGTGGGGTTCCTGCTGTGAATGTAGGCACACGGTGTCCTGCAGCGAATACGCAGTGGGGCACAGACAAGTCGCGGTTACGATACCTTTGAAGGTGCGTGAGCACCTCGCCCGAAGTCGCCACCCCACCCGCACAGGCCGAGTGTGGTGCTGGTACCGCACTACTTGGCCGAAATCGAGTGTCGGCCCACCGTCAGACCGAGGAAAGCTGTTCATATTGTGACATGGCAAAGATCCCTTGCGGCACGGCGCCGACGAGCCTGCTCCTCGGCTGGCGGCGCACCCGACCGCCCGCGAGGCGCTGACATAATCATGAGTGACGCCGCCCCCAACACCTCGCGGCGGCACTCGGCCCCGCAGGAGGGCAAAAACCATTCATCGACTCCCCATACCGCCATTCGTGCGCCTGGCGTTCAGCCTGAGACATACCAACGCCCCAGACAGGCTTCCTGTTTCGCTGCCAATCTGATTGCATCAGAACTTTGACAAAGCACTTTCGAAGCCCTGCATACAGTATGTCGTCTGAGGAGCACAAGTAGGAGCTCAGGGAGAGGATATCAGAGGTGACATCACCGCTCCCCCGCACGGGCCCCTGAAGCGTACAGAGCCCTGCCCCGCTCGCGCGCGCGGGCGGGCCCCGCGCGCCGCCGCCCCGCGTGCTTCGCCCCGCTGGCGCCGCCGCCCGCCCGCCCGCGCCGCGCGTGCAGTTGCGAGTCGTGCGCCGCCCGGCGGCAGTCCAAAAGGGAGCGCGGCAATTCATATGGGTTGGCACACGGGCCTGTGCGCCTGCATTGCTTTACCTGGTAATTCCCCTTGATCAAAACCTCAACCTAGTTGCTGTTTTCTGAACTATGCAGGAAAAGTACGGCAAGTCCTTCGAAGACCTGTCCGGCCCGGAGCGCAAGTGAGCGCCGCCGCGCGCGCACGCCCGCCGCCCACCCAAAAGCGCCCCCCAACGCGCCACGCGCCACGCGCCACGCGCCACGCGCGCCCCGACACGCTATCAAAAGCCATCATGCACGCATGCGACCCGCCACGCGGCAGCCTTGCGGCGCGCCCGCCGCTGCGGGGCGGGCGCGTGCGCCGCCTTATATGCTGCGGGGGTGCCCACTGTTTTCGCGGGCGACCGCCGCCGCCCCCGCGCTCGCAGGTCTGTCGGGGGAAGAGTCGGCCAGGCTCTGCGCAAGGAGGTGCGCGGGCCCGCGGGGGGCGGGAGGGGCGGGGTCGGCGCTTCAAACAGAAAGGGGGGTTGTTGATTGAAACCCTGCCAAACAGCCGGTGCTGTCGTGCACGCCGTCGCCGTGCGCGCCGCGCGACGCATGCTGCGTCGTTGCCTACGGGATCTCGTGCACGTGCCTTGAGAACTGTTGATAAGAGCGTTTTGGCCAGACCCGCCGCAGCCCTCTGCCTGTGCCGCTTGATCAGGGTCGTACGCACGCCCAAGTCCCCCAACCGAACGCGCCGCCGCCGCCGCCATCCCTGACAATCTTGCCACCTTTTCACATCACACATACCCCCTCCGCAGAAGTCCGGCGCCGAGGGCGAGGAGGAGGAGGCGCCGACCCTCGCCGCCAAGTGCGCGGCCCGCGGGGCGACGCTGTGCGGCGGTCGCGCGCAGCTGCACGCCGTGCCATGCGCGCCGCGGGAGGCGTCCACGCAGATCTGAGCTGCATACGCTTCTGCGAGCGCCCTCCAGCAGTCCTCAGGGCGCCGGCGCCAGAGCATCATTGCATACCCTTGCAGTGCGCCCGCGACCGCACAGCTGATTGCCACCCATCGCCGAGCCGCACCGTCACGTGTGCAGCCCTCCGTCACAATGACGCCCGCCAGGCTCCTGCCCCAAACTTGGCGTGCCTTGCGCCCCGGTCCCTCCCTTCCACTTCAACCCTCCATCACAGGGCTGGCGGCCACACCGGCGGCCGCGCCGGCGGGCACGGGAGCGGCAAGGGGCACCCGCCCGGGGAGGAGCCGCACCACGACCGCATGGAGGAGCTGGCACAGGTGATCTGAGGGTGATCTGGGGGTGGATGATCTGAGGTGATTTGAGGGCCTACTTGTTTTGAGCGCGGCATGTTCAGCGTTAGTTTGCACTTGATTGATTGCACGGGGCATGGTATGCTCAGCACGCAACGAACCCGGAGGGTTGTGAGACACTCCAGAGGGTTGTGAGACACAAGCAAGCCTTAGAAGACCTTGTGTGCCGTACTCAAAACCTCCGAAACCCCCGCCTACCTGGATCCCGGGACACCACCAGGAGAAGTATGGCAAGCACTACGACCAGCTGAGCACTCACGAGAAGCGCTCTGTGGCCGGCAGCTTGGGGCACGAGGCGCGCGCCGGCTGACGCGGGGCGGCGGCCGGCGGGGGCGGCGGCCGGGTGTGCGTGGCGGCTGGGTGTGCGTGGCGGCCGACATGGATGGGGAGGAGGGGGGAGGGGAGGGCTAGGTGTACGGAGCGGAGGGCGAGGCGAGATGGGTGGTGCTGTCAGCTGCGAGCAGGGGTCAGGGCAGAGGGCAGGCCCAGCGGCCTGCTGCCACGATTTGTTTCGAGTTGACAATGGGGGGCATGGTTGTGTGCGTGCGTGCATGCATGTTGGGGGTTGCTGCGGTGCCGCATGTGAGATGGGGGGGTTGTCGGGGTGAGGGCGACTGATGGTGAGATGTGGTGTGGGAGCTAAGCGGCCTAAATTGCTGCGTTGCTGACGGGTGGGTGTTGTAAATTGACAAGTCTCAGTGATTTCAGATGGCTTCACTGGAATTGTGCAGGTTGCTAATCGGCAGGGGGCTATCGTCAGGATTCAGGGGCCGCATGTTGAAGTCAAAGTTGCCAGCGCGTAGGGTTGACCATGGCAGCGTTCGTGCGTGGCAACCGCTCACCAAGGGCTGGCAGGGACGACCGCCCCTTTGCGGCATTGCACAAGCAGCGTATGATTCCGTATCTTTAAGAGCGTGTTGGCGCATTGGCAATGAGCCGCGAGAACGCATTGAGTGCGGCGGCCACCAGTGACGCTACGCGGCACCGTTCAGCCACAGTTGGATTTTCGTGCCCTTAACTGCAGCCCGTGCGATCCCTGACCACACTTCGAACGGTAATTTTCCGTTTGCACTTGATCACGGGCCAACATGAGCCGCCTAGCGGCCGTGCTGGGCAAGCTGAGGCCGCCTGCGCCTGAAAAGCCCAGCAAGAAGCGCAAGGTGCAGGCAGCTAACGGTATCAGCGATCAGAAAGATGTCAGGGGTGCGAAGAAAGCTCTGGCGGAGGCGGCCATCGCACCAGCAGCCAGTGACGAAGATGACGGCGTACCAGACGCGTCGGGAGCATACGACGAGCTCGTGGGGCTTCTATCGCGTCAGGACAACCCCATGGCAGCGGCACTGCGGCGCCGGCAGCACCAGGAGGGGGGCGAAAGTGGCGAAAGCAGCGACGACAGCGAGGTGCGCACTGCTGCTGCTCCCCTATGCGACACGACGATTTGCAGCCAACAGGCCGTGAACGTCACATCGCTCCATGCAGCGCTTGCAGCTATGCTTTAATGCATGCGCAGTGCACTGCCTGCGTTTGAATTGCCGCACGTCACGACCTCACAGCAGCTGCGGCGGCTCAGGACAAGGGCCGCACTTGCTGCGACCCTGCCTTGCAGGATGAGTATGAGGCCAGGGGCGCTGGGGACGCTGCTGCCAGCAAGCCAGGCAAGGTTCAGGGAGGCGCGCGGCAGCCTGAGAAAGGCAAGCAGGGGCTGGGTCAGCAGCAGCAGCAGCAGCAGCAACAGCAGCAGCAGAAGCAGCAGCAGCAGGCGGCGGAGGAGGAGGGGCGGGAACAGCGGGCCGCCGCCAACGGCAACGGCGCCCATGCGGCGGCAGCCGAGGACGACGGGGGCGCCACCGCAGACGGAGACGCCGCGGGCGCGGGCCTGGGGGCCGGCGACGCGGCCGGGGGCGCCGACAGCTGGGCGGAGCATTTGAACCGCGAGCTGACTGACGAGGAAGCTGCCGCCCTGGCAGCCGGCACCGCCAAGTTTTCAGACCCCCAGCCCTCCGCCGCCGACGCCGCGTATGCGGGCCTTTGGCGTCGCGCCAAGTGGCAGCTGGCGGGCCGCGCGGCGCTGCCGGCGGCGCCGGCGGCGCTGGGAGATCTGGGTGTGAAGCAGCGGCTGAGGGCGCGGTGGGCGGAAGTCCGGGAGGTGCGGTCGGGGCCGCCTTTTTTGGGCGGGGGGCTGTCGCTCGCGCTTCGTCGGGGCTGCATGGATCACAGCATATGGATTAGATCTGAGGGTCTAGATTACAGGATTTGGGGTTTTGAATTTGTTCCCTGGATATTTCGTGTTTCTGCTCCAGGGTTGGGGTAGAGGGGCAGCCGAGTGTGCAGCCAACGGGTCATCAGGTTCGACTGGCCTGCGTTGCCTGCCGCCCCTGCGCGGTCACGGCGCGCGCGCGAGCGAGCGCGCGACCGAGCGCGCGCGCGACCGAACGCCAGCCGAGCAGCGCCGTGCCG
>NW_014010156.1:0-496 GCF_000611645.1 Monoraphidium neglectum
GGCCTCGTACATGCCGCCCCCGAAGCCATCATCATCCTCGTCATCATCATGCAAATTTAGCGTCCCCTCTACGGGGTACTCCATTGCCCCCTCCCAATCCGCCTCGTCCAAATCTTGGCTCGTCCTCTGCGGGCTGCCGCCAAACTCCGCCCCGTTGCCCGCCCCTCCGAACCCCGCGCCGCCGCCGAGCCCGCCGCCGCCGGCGCTCGAGCGCCGCCGCGGGGAGCCCTCGTCCTCGCCGATCGCCTCCATGGCGCCGGGCGCGCCGCGGCCGAAGCCGCCCAGGTCTTGCTCGCGCGCGGCAGCGGCGGCCGCGCTGCCGCGGGCACCGGCGCGGGGCGCGGCTGAGCCGAGGCGTGTGAAGAAGTCCCTGCGGGCAAAGCGGGCGAAACGAGCCCAAGGCGGGGTTGGCCGGACGCCGCGCGCTTCACCGTCGGCTCGCGCTCAAGCGAAGCTGCCGCACGCGACGCAGGGCCGACCCCAGATGCACCAGAAC
>NW_014010156.1:1076-6892 GCF_000611645.1 Monoraphidium neglectum
CCGCTGACGCCTGCCAACAAACGGCGCCGACGAGCCCGTCGCGCCGCCTCCCAAAACTGCGACCCACTGGGGCCCTAGTAGCGCGCCCGTGGTGGGGACCCTGTTGCGCCACCACCCGATTCAGCGCCCGATTCAGTGCCCAATTCAGCGCCTGATTCAGCGCCCAATTTTGCGGCCGATTCGGCGCCCTTTTCAGCGCCCGATTTAGCGGCTGATTCAGCGCCCAATTCAGCGCCCGATTCAGCGCCCATTCAGCGCGACCCCGCCACCCACTTTATGTTCCCGCCCAGGCTGGAGCCCGACTGGTCAGTAGACATCGAGGCCGCCTCATCCTCAGTGAAGTCAGCGCCCGCCTTCTTCCAGCGGCAGCTGGGGGGGCACGCGGGCGGCATGGCAGGAGGGGCGTCATGGCCAGCCACGCCAAAGCCCACGAGCGCCCTTGCATGCACCCGCGCGCCGCGCCACTGCGGCCGCGGCGGCCGCTCAGCGACGCGTCCAGGCGACGACGCAGCCGGGCGGCGGTTGGGGCCCCGCAGTGTGTTGCGCGCGCGCGGGCGTGGCTCACCGGAGTGTGATGGTCAGCTGCGGCTCCCCGACTGCCGCTTGGATCGCCTTATTGCATGCCACCGTGAACGTCCGCAGCTCCTGGCCGTCGATGGACGCGAATTCAGACAGGTCTATGACCACGCGCCCCAGCGCGGCCGTCGCGTGCGTGCGGCCGTCGGTCTCTAGGATGGCCAGGATCACGCACTTGCGCTTGAACGGCCCAAGCTGCCCGCCGCGCTCGGCCGCGCCGGGCGTCTGCGCGAGGTTGTGTCGAGTGGGGGGACAGGGTCGCGCGGGGGGCGCTCAGGGGTCGCGGCGGCGGCAGGAGCAGCGGCGGTGGCGGGCGCGCTTGTCCTGCTGACGTCATGATGTGTAGGCGCTGGCTGCGATTGTGTGTGATACGCGTGTCTGGTTGGCGGCGGCAGCTGCGCACCTTGTACAGCGTCGACTTGAAGTTGATGCGCTCGTTGAAGCGCACCACGGTGCTGCCGCCGCGCTCGGAGCTGGGCACTGGCATGATCGAGTTCGTCGCGCCGCGCCGCCGCTTGCCGCGCTGCCAGCCGATCGCGATGGCCTTGTTGCCGGACGGCCACGGCTGCAGCGTGTGCACGTGCAGCTGGAAGTCGAACCGCGTGGCGTTGAAGCGCTGCTTCAGCTTCATCATCGCGGCCCCAGCTGCTGCGAGGCGGCCCTGCGGAGGCAGGGCGCGGCGGGCGCCGCTCGGAGGCGAGCAGCGGCGCTGCGGCGCGCGAGCTCGGTGCCACCAGAAGCGCTAGAGCGCCTGCCGGGCGGAACGCACGGCATGAAGCGGATAAGCCGAGTGCAAACAAACTGTCCTGTTCTGAACCACTGCCTAAAGCGCACCTCACGAGGGGCTTTGGATGGGCCCTGATTCGAATGCAACACGAGGGACTGTTGCGCGCCTCCAGCGCCCGCGCGGGCTGTCCGCAGGCCGATGTTTCTTCTAAAAGCCCTAAATCACGTGGTGAGGCGATCCACAGCTATCCAGGCTAAGGTTGAGGGGAGTGTGTTGGGTGTGCTGCAGCTGCCTTCCTTTTGTTTCATCGGGAAGATGGTGAAAGGCCGACTGACGCAATTGCCCAGAGAAACCGTGCGAATCGGTGCAGGAGGCCATCAAGGGAGTTCGGTAGATCGTTGCAACCCGGTTGCGATCTGCGTCGGATCGCACCGCTCCACCTTTACACAGAAGCCTCTCGAAATTGCAACGGTGATTTTGCAGCGTATCGCTACCCGTGCGCACAATTAGGCCTTGAAATGAGGGGCGGTGGAGCACGCGGCAGGGGTGGGCGCGGCACACATGCGGCGTCATCACCAGGGTACGGTTCCATCGATCCCTTCGGCGGCCGTGGCGCCAGGGGACGGAGTGGCTATTCAGGGCCAGCCCGGGGAGGCGCCCGAGGCAGCCCCGGCGGGCGCGGCCGCGGCGGCGGGCGCAATGTCGCCGCCCGTGGTGCGGCAGGCAGCCCCGCGGCTGCCCATGCCCGCGGCGCGCAGCCCGCTCGGCGGGCTGGCCCCTTTGTGCCTCTGACGCTGGAGGAGTCGCGCCTGCTCGTGGTACAGCCTGATCTGAAATCGCTCGCCGTGTGGGAGGTGCGCGCCGGTACAAAGCGTCAACCTCTGCTGCTGCTGCTGCTGCTGCTGCTGCTGCTGCTGCTGCTGCTGCTGCTGCTGCTGCTGCTGCTGCTGCTGCTGCTGCTGCAACCGCCCGTACCTCGGGCAACCAGGCCTCATTGCACGCGGGGGTCAGCGTGACCCCCGCGACCACCAAAGCCAGCGCTGACACAGCGGCCAGCGGCTGTATGCACGCCGTTCAGCACGATGCCAGGCGTGCGTGCTCTCGGCGCACGTGCCTGCACACAGCTGCGCTTGCGGTGCTGAACGCGCACCCAACACAGCCGAGCCGGGCTTGAAGCGATTGCGATAGCACAATCAAATGCATCGGCAATAGCACAATCAAACGCATCGCGACCTGCGCCACAACCCCAGGTCAAAGTGCACGCAGGGCAGCGGTTCAGCAGCGACTGGCTGCGAGCGGTCGCCAGCTGGGCCCAGCGCATGTCGGCGGCAGCCGCGGCCGCAGCTGCCGCGCCGCGCACGCCTGCTGCCGGTCGCATGCCGCCGCCGCCGCCGCAGGCACCGCCGGCGCCGCCGCCGGCTGCGTCGCCTCGCGAGCATGCAGAGGGGGCGAGCGGTGATGCCGGCAGCGAGGTGAGCGAGGACGACGCGTATGACATGACATCATTCCTGCGGCGCCAGCAGCAGCAGCAGCAGGAGCAGCAGCAGCAGGAGGAGCACGGGGAGCAGCAGGCGGGGGAGCTGGAGCAGCGGGAGCAACAGGCTGCGCGGGAGGAGGGACAGGAGGGCAGGGGCCAGCAGGAGGAGGAGCAGGAGGGGGAGCAGGCAGGCGTCGAGTTGGAAGAGCAGCAAGGCATTGGGGAGGGGGGCGGTGGCACCGGCAGCCCAGACGAGCGGGACGAGCAGGGGGCGTGGGAGGCGGATGATGCCGCGGCGTTTGCGGCGTTCGGCAGCGGCAGCAGCGACGGCAGCGACGGCGGCGACGGCAGCAACAGCGGCGGCAGCAGCGGCAGCGGGAGCGACGAGGAGGAGGCGGCCCTGGCGGAAGCTGAGGAGAAGCTGATGGGGGAGCCGGGGCATGGCGGCGCGCGCCGGCGCGCGCGGCCGGGGGAGTCCCCGGGGCCGAGCACCCCGGCGATTGCAAGTGGCGCGGCCGCGGCCGCCGTTGCGGCGGCGGGGCCGCCGCTGAGCCGGGGGTCAAAGGTGCTGCTCAGCTTCAGGCTGGAGAAGATGGGCCTCACGGATTCCGAGGTGCGCGGCGCCCAGTCCGAGGTTGGCCCTGGGGGTCCTGCCGCCCATTTGCAGGGGCCCCTGGCTGGCTGCAGCGGCCTTTTGTCCAGCGCGATCAAAAACAAACGCTCAAACACGTCCATACAATGAAGCATTTTGAGCACTTTCAAGCATTGCTCAAGCCTTGGTCCTAGATCGCGCCGTTACGCACAACCAACTTGTGGGGCCCCCCGCTGCTGCCCTCCACTGCCACCGCCAGGTGGCTATCTTGGCCGACTGGTATCCCTCGGTTTCGGCCTGCCTCGAGGTTGCCAAGCTGTGTGAGCGTCAGACCAGGGTTGGGCGCTTGGGTGGTGGGGTGCTCGGGTGGTTGGACGCATGCGTCGCTGCTTGCCTGGCCTGGCCTCGACCCCGGGTTGGCCGTCGGTGGTTGTGCATTCCCCTTTCCCCCCTTACTCATGACACATGGCAGTGCGGCGGGCTCCACCCCCTCGCTCTCATTTTCCTCCCCGTGCTTCTTCCCCTGCTCCTCCTCCTGCTCCTCCTCCTTTCGCACCTCCCCCCAGCTGCCCCTGCCCGGCATCATCACCATCATCGTTTGCATCTCCCTGCATTTCCTCCTCCCCATCCCATCGATCGTGCCGCCACTCCATGCCCTTCCCCCAACCCCCTCTGACCCCAAACCTAGGGCTGTTCGATAACCAGATTGGCGACGCCGGGGCCAGGGCTGCGGCGCGGCTGGTGGGGCCGTGGCTGACGGAGGTCCACCTCTCACACAACCAGGTGTGCGGCCGCGCACCCTTGTGCAGGCACGCCCATGGGCACGCGCACACGCACACACACATGCACACGCACGCATACATTCCAACATAATACACACCCACACCACAACACAACACAACACAACACCCACACAACACACCTGGCGGTGCAACCATGCGCCTCAAACTGGGTGGCTGCACGTTTCTCGAACCCGCAGACTCGCAGAGCAAACCTCCGACCCTCCAGGCCCTCCCTTCCGCCCCTGCCGAATCCAGCTCGCCACACCCCTTGGCCGCCCTCGCAGACTCCGCCCTGCCCCCCCCCGCCGCGGCCCCAACCCTGCAGGTCGGCACCGAGGGCGCCAAGGCTGTGCTGGGGGCGGTCCCAGTCGCGCGGCCGCCCGGGCTGAAGCCCCTGTGGCTGCGGCTGGAGTGGAACCAGGTCGATGCCGCGGAGCTGACGCGCTTCATTGCACAGGTGGGTGCGCAACCTCGGAACCTCGAACACGCGTCCATGATTCTGCTGCCCGGCCGCCAAGGGTTCCTGGCCGCCGAGCCCCTGGCTGGCCCCCTGTTGATCGATCTAGGGTCAGCGGGCGCTGGTCAAGAGATGCGGCGGCCTGGTTGGCTGCGCGCAGGCTGGCGCGTCGCACCCGCATGGTTGCCCGCCCGCCTGTGCGCATCTCACCCAAGCTCGGCCTCTCGTTCGCCACCCTGCCACACTCCAGCATCCCACAACGGGTTTCCCCAAACAACTCCTCCCCTATCCCGCGCGGCCTGGTGGTTGCCGTCCGTCTCTTGCATCACCCCCGCCATATCCTTATCCTGTACTCACCCCTCTCACCCATTGCGTAACCCCTGCCGCGGCGTGACACCGTCATCGTCATCATGACATCACGCAGGAGTGCGCCCCCCGCGGCCTGGTGGTGGATGTGGCTGAGGAGGTCAAGGCTGCGGAGAGGGCGGCGCACGACAAGGCGCTCAAATGGAACCTGCACCACAGGGCGGTGGGTGGCTGGAGGATGGCTGACGGGCCAAGGAGCGGGCAGGATAGCTGAGTGGTTGTGTAGGCGGCTGGGTGGCTGGGTGGTTGAGTGGCTGAGTGTATGGCAGGGCGGCTGGGCTGGGCAATGGGCAGGGCAGATGAGTGGATGGCTGGATGGCTGTGTGGTTGGGTTGCCTGGGTTTGGAGGCCAGGCAAGCCGCATGCGACGCAGTGGCACGGAGGGCCGAGCGTCACAGCGGGCCAGCAAAGGAAAGTGCGGGCGCACGAGTGAGCAAGGCTCGCTTTGTTGATTTGAGGATTGATGGGCGCCAGTGCCGGGTTGATGTTGGGCCCAAGTGGTCAGGGCTCTGCGAATCGGTGTGTGCGGAAATATATGGCGTCGGGGCCTCTCAAGGTGTTGGCACTGAACGCCACTTGCAAGGCAGACGAATGGCTGTTTGTCGAGCCAAGCTCGTATGATTGCGTACACCCAGCATTGAATGTGCTGATGTCACACTTACCTCCCCAACGCCCCACCGGTGATGACACCTCCGTGCCACGGTCAGGCACCCCCGCCGCCCCCACCACATCCATTGCTCCCCACCACCACCACCATCACCACCCCTCTCACCCCCTTATCCCGGCAGGTGCACGTGCAGCTGCCTTGGCTCAGCTGCCAGCGCCTCGCGCCCTCAGAA
>NW_014010155.1:0-6314 GCF_000611645.1 Monoraphidium neglectum
TGGAGGGGCGCGGGGTGGGCCGGGGTGCGGCACGTCACTGGGCGGCGTTTCGGAGGGGCCGCGCCGCGGCTCTGGCTCTGCTGCCTCTGTCGGGCCCTTGGGCTGGGAAGGGTGGGTCCCAGATGCGATGGTCTGCGGTTCGCGCATCTCTCTGATGATTGCAGGCGTTTGAGCACCGCCTGCGGTGCAGTGCGGCTTGAGGATCCTGCGCTGCGGCCGCCGGCAAGCCCATGCTTCCGCAGGCACCTCCGCCTCGACGCTCACCAGCAGCATGGCCGTGTAAGGAATGCGCGTCCACTTCAGGCACATCTTGATAAAGATGCCAATCGCAAAGCACACGAGCGCAAAGAGGATTGCGTCGCTGGGCGGCGGGCCCGCCGCTGCCTCGCCCCCCGACATCTTGACAGCCGCGCCGCGCTCCGCCTTTGCTCGGCCAGCACCTGCTGCGTCCAGACAATGTGTAACGTCGACTCCTCAAACGGCACGATATGAGGCGGTGTGATCACCGTGGGGTTTGTATGCTCTGACAGTTTTGCGCGATACGCAACGCGCTGCTCTCAGATGAACAGAAAATTACCGTAGCAAGAAACGCAAGCATACACAGTTACGGGATGCCCAACGTTTGCCATGTTCACCTCTGCTGGGTCAGCCGCTTTATGACACAGCATCTCACGGGTGACGGCATCGCATGATTGCAGGGTGGCGGCGGCTTGGCTCACAAACACGATCACAAAGCAGCCCTGCTGAAAGGCAGCGGTGTTGGTCAAACACACATATATTGGCAGAGGGGGTAGCGGACAGCGGCACGCCAGGCGACAACCGGCGCACACATGAAAATTGGCTCACACTGTGGTGAGGCAGTCCCATGGCTGTGCTCGCTCGATCCACGAGTTGACGCTCTCTGACACGGGCCTGCCTCCGCATAGACTTGCTGGCGCGTACCGAGTCTGGTGCGACTCTTCTAACGGGTGAGTGCAGACCGCCCTCGAGGGGTCATCGGGCACGCGCTCGCCTCGAAAAGTGACAAGTACCGCTGTACTTCAGGTCGGATTGTTGACACCCGCGGGTGTCTTCGATGGCATGGCAGCCGCGGCAGAGCTCAGCGTTGAGCAGCATCAAAGCGGGGGCAGCATTTCTGCTGGTAAGGGCAGTCCCGAATTGTGACTATTTTGCGCAACCAGTTCGACAGTACAGCCTTCGCAGCTGAGTAAGTTTCCTCGTCGTCCGGCTGTCGTGCCACAGGGTTGAGCAGACCGCACCGCTGGTGCATGCCGTGTACACAGGGGAGACCGAGGGCTGGGGCGGGGTCGCGCACCGGCAAGGGGTGGGGTGAGGAGCACGATCAAGATGCGCATGCTGACTTGAAGTATTGATATCTGTCGAATGCCATGTGTATGCTGGTAGAATTTAGGGATGGGGGATCGAGATTGCAGTATTACGTTGCTGGGACGCGCTCAGTTGCAGGCAGGCTTAGCAAGTTGGGGAGCGCTGAAATGACTGCCGCCATGAGGGAGGGCGTGCAGGGTATTCAAAGCACATAGCAGACACTCAGATCCCACATGCATTGCACGAGCACCGCGGGGGGCCGCGCCCCACTTGGCGCGCCAAGGGGACTTTGCGGTTGCTAGAGTGTGAGACATCTCGGACCTGAGGCTGTCGCAATGGCCGCTGGTTCACGCGATCAGCTCTTCGCCTCCAGGCATAAAAGCGTGGAGAAATCTTCAGGGCATGGGCGGTCCCCGCGCGCTGATCTCGAGCATGCGTGCAGGGGCTGCGGCCGCCGCAGCTGGGAGCCAACCAGTGGGACAGCGGCTTAGGGTATGTGGACACTGGGCGCCCTGCCACGAAAAGCAGCCAAACACCCATGCGTGCACGGCTCAGTGCGTGGGGAGGCTGGCTGATGCTGGTGCTGCAGCTGATGCAGGAAGTGGGACGGCGTGATGGGACGAGGGCTAGCACCAGACACAACAGAACCGCACGTTTAATGTCCCGCTCAGAGCAGGAAGCGGGCACGTGTGACCCATCTACAGGCGCGGCCCACTGGTTGCTGCAGCGATGCGCTGCGTGGACTGCTGCCCAGCGTCAACGGTCGCAGTGCATGGTCCTGCAGTCACAGGCCACACCGTATGTCTCTTCAGTACTCGGTATGTACTTTGGTTTCACTGTGTACAGCGCCGGAGGCCTGCTGGCCGCCGGCCCGTGCGTTGTAGCAAGAGCTGAAAGATCGAGCTTCTGGCAGCGAAGAGGGCCCATTTGTAAAACACACGTTTTGTAACATACTGTAGTATTATCTACGACGCAGGATAGTGGCGGCGCACTCACGTGACCCCGGCGTCTTCTTTGTCCGAGCACATGCGCGTTCTTCCACCCAGCCAAGCTTGCAGTTTAACCCATTCTTCCTCCGTTTCTCGGTCGAAACTATATAGCGGCGTTACACGCTGCTGTGAACAACCCTACTGAAATGCAGGGCCTGGCAGCAAAAGGCATGCAGGGCCGACTCATCGCCCCTAAGAGGGGCGTGGTCACCCCTTTTAACCTGCAGTGCTTTGGCGTGAGGCCGCAGGTGGCGCGTCTGAGGGCCCCGCAGGGGGCTCGCCGGACTAGATCATCGCAGGTGCGTGGGCTTGAAACCGTGCCTGACGCTCCACGCGGAGGTCGCACACTGGTACACTAGTGTGTAAAACTCCTATGTAGGGCTCAAGACCGCTTGCCATTGCCCTGACCGCCTTCAGCCGCCTGCCGCAGCCCTCAGCCGCCTGCATTGGGGGGCCGCCGCCCCATGCTCCCACCAACGCAGCTGCAGGTCCGCGCCGACTCTGGCAATGGTGTCCTGCCCTGGCAGGCGGCCATGAGCGAGGTACGCAGCGATTTTCTGGGCGTCAGGCTTCTGAACTGCCCACGCACGCGGACAGCCCCCAACAAACCTCGCATGCCCTGGCAAGCGGACACACCAGCCCCGGCTGTCGCATGCCGCAAGCGCTCCGTGCCCAAAAACATGGCACATTGTGCACCAAATTCCAGGTCAAGAAGCGCAAGGACCTCAAGAAGATCATGATCATTGGCGCCGGCCCTATCGTGATCGGCCAAGTGAGCAGCCGGGGCACCGACGCCCCCCCTTTTGACATCGCATGCCAACGGCCATGGGTGGACCATCAGAGATGCGGCTCACGCCTCCTGGGGGCACTTGTAACATGCCCAGGCTGTTTTTCGACCCTCCTGGTCGCTGCCGCAAGCGCCTTGCCACAACAGCGGCCCTGCGCCAGCGCCTCTGCCTGCCAGAGTGGTTGGTAACCGCCGCCCGCGGCCCTCCGCGTGCGCCACCCCCAGGCGTGCGAGTTTGACTACTCAGGCACGCAGGCGTGCAAGTCCCTGCGCCAGGAGGGCTACGAGGTCGTCCTGCTAAACTCGAACCCGGTGGGTAACAGGTCAGGTCAGATCAGGCGCCGTCGGGACGCCCGCGCGCGGCTCGGCTGCCGCGCGTGCGGCTGGGAGGCCGCGGCGCACCCGGCGGGCTGCGGCATGCGGGTGCAGGCGGAGAAGGCGGCCCGCATACACGCCCGTGCGGGTGTACTTGGATCCGCCTGGCGGCCGGCGCTGCAGCAGGGCGTGCGACCGCGGGTCGCCGGCGTGCAGCGGCCGCCGCCCGCCACCCGGCAGCCCCGCAGCCGCTGACAGCGAGACAGCACGCCCGCGGCCGCGCACGGGCGCCTCTCCGACCCATGTCGGGCGGAGGCCGCCGGCGCGGGCTCGCCGCAGTTGTAACCCGAAGCGCCACTCGGCGGTGCAAGTGCTATTGCTGGGAAGGTTTGCTGCCCAGCGTCGGTCGCTTCTCAGACGGCCACTCTTATGCAACGCACCGCCGCCGCGCGCCAGGCGACCATCATGACTGATCCCGGCATGGCGGACCGCACCTACATCGGCCCGATGACCCCAGAGCTGGTGGAGCAGATCCTGGACAAGGTGAGTCATGAGGCTGACGTGGACGTGGACGACGACCAACAGGCGACGAGCCGGTCAGGCCGCCGCCGGCCGGGGACGGGTGGTGTCAGGGGAGCACGGCATGTGCTGGGTGGGGCCTGCTCTGAAACGTGCGGATTTGGCAGGAGGAGCCGACAGTCTGAGGCCTGGGGCTCGCGCGTGATGTGGAGCCTGCTGAGTGCCTCCTGCGGCCGCAAAAAGAGAGTGGTAAAGCAGGAGGCGCCTGCAGGGCGGACCACCGCGCTCAGCAGAACGCAGCGTCAGACCCCACGGCCACGCGGCAGCCGCGGCGACCACACCGAGCGCCCGTGCCGCGCCCGCCGCGCGGCCGGCGCCCCCCGCAGGAGCGGCCCGACGCGATCCTGCCCACCATGGGCGGCCAGACCGGCCTGAACCTGGCCAAGAATCTCGCAGAGGTGCGGTTGGAGGGATCTCGGGCGCACCCATCCTCCAGACAGCCGCGTACCCTTGGAAGTGTGCAGGAGGGGAGGGTGGTCGAGCAGCGCCTTTCCCTGCGCCCGCCTGCGAGGCCGGAGCCGGGAGGCCCCCCGCCGTCAGAGCCCGCCCGCCTGCCCGCCAGGGTCGGCCCGCGGGGGCCACGCCCCGCCGCGCCCCGCGCTCTCCCTTTGAAATCGTCGTCGTTTGCGTCGCGGAAACCACGCAGAGCGGCCTGCTTGACAAGTACGGCGTGGAGCTCATCGGGGCCAAGCTGCCCTCCATCGACCGCGCAGAGGACAGGGAGCTGTTTAAGCAGGCCATGTTCCGCATCGGCCTCAAGGTGAGGGCGCCCACACACGCGCCCACCCGCCCCTGCAACTCATGCCACCGCGCGCTGGACGGGGGCGTGCCCGCGAGGGTGCTGGAGGGGCCGCGCTGCGATTCGGCCTGGGTGTGGACCGGGGGACTCACGGAAGCGTGCCTTAGCCGGGGTGCTTGGCAGAGGGGGGGACGGGCAGATGAGGAAAACTGCCCTTTGGGTAGACAGTGGCGGCCGCGGCGGCGGCAGAAGTGGAGGGGCGCCGGCGTGACGAAGAGCCTCAGCAGCTGCTGCGGGGGCTGGCACGGGCGGGGGGGTCCTGGGTGATGCGCGCTGCTGCCGCCAGGGCGCGGCCAGGCGCAGCGGTGGGTATGTGATGACTCGCTCCTCGACGCCTGCAGGCGTGGCTGCATTCGCCCAGGCCGGAGCCTCGTCCTCACCCCTTCCTCATCGACGTGCGCCCCGCAGGTGCCCCCCAGCGGCACGGCCAGCAACATGGATGAGGCGCTGGCGATCGCGGCCGAGATAGGCTCCTTCCCCCTCATCATCCGCCCAGCGTTCACCCTGGGCGGCACCGGTGCGCGCGCGCAGCCCTGCGCCGGCCGCGGGGCCGCGCACTCGCGGGCCCCGATTCCGCCGCTGCGCTCGAGCAGCTCGCGGCGCGCTGCGTGCCGCGGCGCGCGGGCCGCGAAGGGATCCTGCGGCCCCGTCGGCGGCGCCGGCTGCCGTCGGCGGCGCCGGCTGCCCCCTAGCCGAGTGTCTGATGAGCCTCAGGCTCGCGACGAGCGGTTGGCGGAACCGCCTCTGGTCACCCCAACGCCTGCCATTCCCTTTGAATACACATTCACATCGCTCACGCGCGCTTGTGTTTGTTCCACCCCCAGGTGGCGGGATCTCGTACAACCTGGAGGAGTTCAAGGCCCAGGTCGAGGCCGGCATCGACGCCTCCATGACTGACCAGGTGGACGCCTTGATCCTCAGGAGGCTTTTGGGGGGGGGCCGAGCGGGAGACGACCAGAACCTGTTGACAGTGCGCGGCGGCACTCGGCCGGCCCTGGTGCCAGCTGGAGCCTAAATCCCGCGCGCCGGACGTGGGGCCTGCGGCGTACCCTGTAAGCGGGCCGCATGACTCTCCCCGTCCCCTTGACCCACCACAGCAGCGCGTCTCACATGTCCTCACGTGCACCCGCACTCAACCCAGCGCCCCCCGACCCAACCTAACCCGTCAGGTCCTGGTTGAGAAGAGCCTCATTGGCTGGAAGGAGTTTGAGCTGGAGGTCATGCGTGACCTGAACGACAACTGCATGATCGTGTGCAGGTGACGATGGTGGCCGGAGATGACGACCAGGGGGGTGGGGCGTGCTGTGGTCGGCGGGGGCCAGCCGCGGGGGCCCGGCGGAGAAGGGGCGAAAGAGGTGATAAGAAATGGGGCGTGTGAGATCCCGACCGCACGGTCGTGCGTAACAAAAGAAACTGGCTCGTCTGCTTCTGGGAAAGGGGGTGGGGGGTGACTCGCGCACCCAATCCTCATTGCAGCAGTCCTTCACCGTCATGCTGACACCCCTCCCCCCCTCAAACC
>NW_014010154.1:0-6310 GCF_000611645.1 Monoraphidium neglectum
GGGTAAGGAGGGGATGGGATGGGGAGGCGGCGTGGTGGGCGCAGGACGGGTGTTCATGAGGGAGGGAGGAAGGAGGACGGGAGCGCGGGGGCGGCGTGGGGCCGCGGTGCCTGGCTGGTGCGGCTGCACGACCGCCGAGCCGGGCTCCGAGGGCGGAGGGCGCGACGCTCGCGCCGGACCCCCCCTATTGCAGTGGACGGGCGGCAGCCCTGCGCCGCCCGGCCGCGGCCCGCCCATCGCCCTGTACCTCAGCTGAAAAATCGTATGCTGCAAAGTCAATCCCATGCGCCTGGATGGCTCCAGGAGCGGGCGACCGCGGGACAATGTAACATCCTAATCCTCATTCCCAGCCAACGTGCGCGCAGGGGTCTGGGGTCCCCGGAGCCTCACCGAGGTGACGGCCATCATGATGCCCTCCAGGGGGGCCGAGCGCGGCGCGCGGTACGGCGCCAGCACGCGGCTGCGCCAGCTGGCGGTGTTGATCCCCACCAGGTGCCACTCCTGCGGGCGCCAACGCGACGCGCGCGGTCAGCGGGCTTTGCCCCAAGCCGCCGCGCCGGCCAAGCATCCGTCCATGCCGCCCGCAGCGCGACGCATGGCGCTGCAGCGCGTTGGGCGCCCCCAAACATTGCGGCAACGCAGCGGCCGCCCCACCTGCGTCGCGACCACCAGCAAGGAGCCGTCCTGGCTGAAGACCATCCCGACTGCTGGCGTGCGCACGTCCACGCGGCCCATGCGGCACCCAGTCAGCAGGTCGTAGCCGCCGACGCAGGTCGCCACGCCCTGCGGTGTTGGCGGGCGCGGCGAGAGCGCAGGGGAACATCGCCCCGCCACCGCGCGTGGCCCCTGCAGTGCCTGCCACCACGGTTGGCCTGTCCATGCTGCCAGTCATGGATTCTGCTGCTGTTTGCAGCTGCCGCTCCTGGCTCCACCCTTGCCCCATGACGCATGTTAAGGGTGGACGGGTGGCACCAGACAACCGGCAGGGGCAAAAGGCCAGGCATGGGCTACAGGATCGGCAGGCAGCCGGGCGCTCGTCACCCACCACTGCAAGAAGCGGCCGCTGTGGGTGAAACGCGAGGCAGCGCACGTGCGTGCCGCGCGGCAGGCTGGAGATGTCGGCCTGCGCGCGTTTGCAAGGCACCGGCGCAGCAGTGGGGATGCTTGCTCATCCCCCCCCCCAATTGCTTTCTGAACCCACCATGCCACGTGGAGACGGACGAGAGGCGGCCGGAAGCTCATTGATATCAAGTCACAATTTTCATCAGCATCCATCACGCGCCTGGCTAGGGGGCTCACCGTCAGCACGGTTGTGCAGTCCACACGCCCGCCAGTCTCCAGGCGCAGCGCCTCCGCTGACGCGAGCTTCACCGCGTCTGTGGCCGCCATGGCGCCCGCAGGTGGTGGTCTGGATCTGAATAAGCCTAGCCCACGTGTTCACTCAGATCCGCGACGTCCTTCTGCGGTGTGCATCCAACATCCCTTGTCCTCTGAGCAAGATCACAACAGAACACCTAGGGTCCTCATCGTAAGTACGCCTATTCTTTATTCTCGTATCTGTAACGTCAACACCAGCAGCTGCACATTCATCAAATCGTCACAGTATTGAGAACCAGATCGACCAAGTGCCTCACCTCCGACAGGGGAAAAATCACCCGCCTCATCCGTCTCTGTAGACGAACAGCAGAATGTCAGGAGCCCCAGTGGCGTCGCTGCTGTGGCGCGCGGGCCGCTGGGTGGCAAGTGGCAACTCTGCAGCACTAGGTGCGCAAGCAGGCGAGTGCGTGTGCACTGCCTCTTTGTGGGCCTGGTCGCTTTGCGATGTGACCCCACATGCTGCATGCTTAGCCTACATCACAACGGTTTTACTTGCAGGAACATGGGCGGGGGCGGCAAGCAGCTGCAGCTTCCTGAGCTGCAATCGGCGGCACAGCAGACGCAGCGCTGCGATGCCCGCAGTGCTGGTGCGTCGGGTGCCGGGCCGGTTTGCGTTGTGAAGTGATGAACGTCCTTACCCAGCTGCAGCTGGATTGTTATGGTTTAGAGGCAGGGGTGGCAGTGTGCAATGCTTGTTCAAACCGCTTGTCAACCCAGGGGGACCGCACTGGTTGCGCAGCACCCATGCCCCCTCATCTTGCCCACACCTCCCACCAGCAGGCAAGTATGCCATGGGGCCCAGGCGCCATCCAAACGGCTTGCTTCGTCAGCACCACCTGCACGTCGCAGCATCGGGAGCAGGGGCAGCAGCAGTGGCAGCAGCTTCCGCACCACCACAATCAGTGGCGGCCACTGACCACCCAGGCCACGCCGGCCGGCGCTGCGCAACCGCCGCCCCCGGGGCCGGCGCCGCCAGCTTCGGCGTCAAAGAAGCAGCCGCAGCCTCAGAGCGCCACGGGCGTGTGCAACCGCAAGGCGCTGCGCATGGGATGGAAAAAGCTCGACTTCGTGATGCCCCTCGCGCGCCGACGCAACGTCGACGACGCGCTCGCGCAGCTGGCGGCGTGCCCCAAGAAGGCGGCCATCGAGGTGCACAACGCAGTCGCCAACGCGCGCAACAATGCGATCGTGCAGGGCGCCGACCCCAAACGCCTGATCGTGGAGCGCATATGGACGGGACGCGCGAAGCCGTTCAAGAAGTTGTGGTTCGCCGGGCGCGGATACAGCAGCGTCCGCCAGCGGCGGCGCACCCACCTGACAGTGATCGTGCAGGAGGCGCCGCGGCCGGAGGGGCGAAAGTACGAACCCGCCAAGCTGGTGAGGCCGGCTATGGTGCGGCCGCGGCGTGAGCGGCGGTACCCCCGTCTGGGGCAGCTGCCCGTGCTGGGCGCTGTCGCGGGCGCTTGAGGAGGCCGCCATTTGTGTGCATGACTCACCTGAAAGAAGCGCACCTCGTCAATGCTGTATTGTAACAATGACGCACATGTTGTTCTTGCGAGTGTGAGGTGGAGGTGCGCAGGCGAGGCAAAAATGTGCACCCGCTCCCATCGACTCATGGTCTTGCTGTGGGTCAGCAGGCACGCAGGCACGGCTGCAAGGTCGACATGGCGTATCAGTGCAGGGAAAGCACGGGTTCAAGGGCTTTGTGTCAAAACCAGCACAAAAATAACTTTTCATAGTCTCATGACCCTTGGGATGGCTCATTGCCATTGAAAAACCTGCTGGCACAGCTTTGACCCCTCTACTTCCGGGGCACCAGCCACAGTCTTGTTGCTCGCGCATGTACACCGCGGTCCTTTCGTCGGGAAGCACCTCTTTGAAGCCGGTATTGAGCCCGGCAGCCCTCCAGCTCAGTGGCTGAGCAGCAGCCATGACGAAGAAGAGGCGCAACGGAGGGCGCAACAAGCACGGCCGTGGCCATGTAAGCATGCACTTATAGTAATCGTTTCTCCAGGGTGGTCGTTGCGGACCCAGAGCGACCTGGAGCGCGGAGCAGCCGATCACCCGCCCTGGGTTTGCGGCCGGCTAGGCAGCGTGCTGAACCGTGCAAAACTTGCAACGGCATACAGGTGAAGCGCGTGCGCTGCGAGGCTTCAGGCGTGATGGTGCCTAAGGACAAGGCCATCAAGCGCTTCGTGGTGCGGAACATCGTGGACGCGAGCGCCATTCGCGACATCCAGGAGGCCTCCGTCTTCGATGGTGCGCTTGGCTATGCGAGGGCACGCGATGGCTTGGGCCGCCGCCGGCTGCAGTGGCGACAGCTCGAGCTGCTAGTGCTGCTGCACAGCGATGCGCTGTTTGGTGGCACCAGCAGGGGCAAGCAGCAGCGCATGAGTGGACAGTTGCAACAAGCAGCGCAGCGTGGTTTCACCTGCAGGGCAACAGCGCGGCTCGAGTAGCATCGCCAGGGACAGCAGCAGCACAGCATCAGCATTTGTGTTTTCCCTTGATTTTTGCAACATGGCCTGATGCATTTTTATGCGTACGTATTCAGTCAGCGGCGAAGTAGCCTGCCTTGCTACACACAAGCAGCGCGCCATAGGAGCTCAGCTCGCCTGCCGAGGACAACCTGGACGTCCACGTGCGGCGCGACAATGTCAGACCACGATTTCCGTCACAAAATGCAGCAGCAGCAGCTAAAAGCAGCAGCAGCAGCAGCTGATAGCAGCAGCAGCTAAAAGCAGCAGCAGCAGCTGATAGCAGCCGCAGCAGATAGCAGCCGCAGCAGCAGCACTGATACAGCAGCAGCAGCACTGATAGCAGCAGCAGCAGCACTGATAGCAGCAGCAGCACTGATAGCAGCACCAGCTGGCATCAGCAGCAGCTGACAGCAGCAGCAGCTGCAGCAGCAGCTGAAAGCAGCAGCACCACCAGCCTGGCGGCAGCAGCACCAGCAGAAATAATACCCGCAGCAGCCTTTTTTGCGCGGCCCGCTGTCATGATTCAAATCCCCTTTGTTGCACCACTTGACGCCCTGCCTCTTTCCACCGCAGGCTACGTCCTGCCCAAGATCTACCGCAAGGTCTACTACTGCGTCGGCGCCGCCATCCACTCCAAGGTGGTGCGCGTGCGCAGCCGGAAGGACCGCCGCAACCGCGAGCCCCCGAAGAGGTGCGAAGGCCCGGCCATGCGCATTAGCAAAATGGGGACGACGGGTTTTGCGCCCCCCCACCACTGGCTTGCCGTCAGCGCGGTGGTGTTATGTCGATGCGCATCGCTGACGCTTTTACAAGAGCATCTGTGGCCTCATCCTCCCCTTGTTCATCCGTGATCAACTCCTTGCACCACAGGTTCAGGGGCCCTCGCGAGGGCGAGAAGCCCGGCGCCCCCAAGGCGTAAAAGCGCCTTGCCATGGGGTCTAGATTTAGGCGCTGTAAAACGCGAACCTTGTGCCTGGTCGTTTCTCGTTTGGGTGTCTACCGGCAGGGCGCTGCAGCGGCCGTGGCGTCGAGCGACAGAAAGGTCAGTTGACCAGGAACCATGCTCCCAGGATATGCCGTCTTGCTTGGAAGCGGCACGCTTACAAACCAGTAGTGCGACTCAATCACTTGACACAATCAAGGGCAGACCCCTGGTTATGGCGCGCCTGAAATGCGAGCGGGCAGAAGTTTTTTCCCTGACGAAGAGGTCTGGCCAGGCATCCAGGTCCCAACGTGATTCTCATAACCTACCTCCTGAGCCCAGCGTGCCAGCACTTTACGCTTTGGCGCATTGTGGTAACTTGGAATTGTGGCGCTCGCGATGAGCTGTATGGGATGTCGCTTGTGCCAACCCTTGGTGACAAGGGCAAGCGGCAAGGGGGTGCAACACCATTGGCAGATGCTAGCTGGTACAGTGGTGCTGCTGCGTATGCATGCACGGTGCAAACAATTATATCGGACTTCAACCAACCTCGGCACCTCGTGAAATTGAGTCCGCATGTGCTAGTGAAGCATATACGGTTCTCGTACCTGTTGTGGTGCTTCCAGTGAGAGCGTGGCACCGCAGTGTGCGCCTGCAGGTCGAGCAGACCGTGGCAGTGAATGGTACACCGATGCTCTGGACCCACAACCACGGGAGACGATTTCAAGCATACCGCCTCAGTCCAAGGGCCCGCGGGCCTCTAGGGTTATAGGAACGCGAATAGGCGCAGTGACCAACAAAGCGATTCTGGATCCTGCTGATGCCAGAGTGCAAAAGAGCCCATCAAGACTGATTATTTGGTTGCGTCGTCCTGTGACTTGGATAAAGCAGCAGGGCCGCCCGAGTCCCCCGCGCCGCACGACCGGCCTGCGTCAGGAGCACGAGCCTCGGCTTATGCCTTGATATGCTGCACCAACATGCGGCTGGGAGCTGCAATCGTTGGCAAATAACACCTAGCAGTGTGTACAGCAAGCGCGCGCGGCCAATGGCCCTCCGGAGCGCGCGCGACGCGACGACGGCGACAGTAGCAGCACCACACGCAGGCAGCGGCGGCGCCGCCGACAGCATCAGCCCTGCCGCGCCCGCCTCGGCGCCCCGGCGGCGCGTGGAGGAGGACTGGACCCCCAGCACCCTTTCCGAGGTCGTCACAGTGTTTGCGAAGCACCCGTCCTTCCAGTTCCCCGCGGCGGTGCTGGCCGCCCTGCTTGCCCTGCGCCTGCAGCAGCCGGCCGGCCTGGCCGACGCGGCGGTGGTCGCGTTCCTGGCGGGGTTCTGGCTGCTGCAGGAGTGGGTCGTCCACAAGCACTTGCTGCACTCGGACTGGAACTGGGTCGGTGAGCGACGCGCGGTCACCCTTCCCTCGCGGCGCCGCCCGGCGGCTCACACCGCGGACGCCGGCCGCGCGTCTTCGCAACTGCGCCCCTCCACGCAGGCCCTTCTGTTCCCCTCCCCCCCTTACACTCCTCAAACC
>NW_014010153.1:0-6303 GCF_000611645.1 Monoraphidium neglectum
GGGGTGCGCGGCGCAGGGGGAGGGGGGCGTGAGGCGTTCTGGCCGAGCGGTGCGCGGTTGCTGGAGTTGCGTGGCACGGGACGCGGCGGCGCAGCTGCAGTCGCAGGGCTGCCGGAGGTGGGGCCCCGGCGTGCCATGTGGGGCCCACCTGCTTATTTGAAGCCTGCCCTGTTCAGGAACAAAGCGCGCCCCTTCAGCCACACGCGCCCCCTGCGCGAGCCCTCGCCGCTCCCGAGCACCCCTCCCCGCCTCTCACGGCCCCCTCAGCACACCCCATCCGCCCGCCCACCCGTCTCTATGCGCGCCATCCTCTCGTCGATCTGCATGTCCACGCCGCTCTCCTGTGCCGCCACCCGCATGTCTGACAGCTTCTTCACAGTTTCCCGGCCTGGGCACGGGGGCAGGGGCGGGGGGGCGCCAGGGGCGTGGGCCGACGGCGCACTGAGGGTGTGCGAGACGCCCAGACGAGCGAACGCCGCGCGGCGGCGGGGGAGGTTGGAGGGGCGCGGCGCGACGGGCGACGAGCTAGGAAGCGGCTGCGCGTCTCCTGGAAGCCCGTCCTGCAGCCCGCGCCCACAGCCCGTGGCGCCATCCACAGCGCCCAACAGCACCCCGGCCCCAGCCGCCGCCTCCGCCCTGCGCTGCCGCGCGCCCGCCCCGCCCTGCTGGGCCCTGCGCCCGCAGCCCTGCACACGCCCACCAATGTGCTCTATCTTAGACACGTGGTCGTTGATCATGGGGATGTCCGCCTTGTTGGCCTGCTTCACGCGCCGCGTCGCCACCACAAAGTCGTCGCTGACCGCATACTGTACAGAGTGGTCAAAACCCCCCAGCCCGTCGGGCGCCCACACCAGCAGCCGGAACGGCGGCCGGCGGCCCTGCAGCAGCGCCTCGGAGCTGTCGGTGACGGTCAGGTCGGGCAGCAGCGCGGTGCCGCCCTCCAGGCGCAGCTGGACCGAGTAGCGAGAGCCCGCGGCGCCGCCGGACGCGGCGGAGGCGCCGCCGCCGCCCCCGCCCTGGGCGCCGCCGCCGGCCTTGTAGGCGAGCAGGGGGTCGTCTTTATGGTTTGAGAGCCTGTAGGGGGCGGGTGGCGCGCGGAGTCCCGTTAAGCAGCGAGGGGCCGGAACTGGACCAGCCGCGCGGCGCGGCGCGGCATCCCAGACAAGCATGGATCCCGCGCCCCCTCGCTGCTTGAATTGCAGTGACGACGCGTCTCCGCTGCCAGAATGGGCACCCAGCGCCGCTGCCAGTGGCCCAGGGGAACAGCTGGCGGCCGGCAGGCGGCCAGGCGGGCGCGCCTGAAGCAATTGCGCAGCTCCTCGTCTCCCAGCAGGCGGGCCTCTCCCCCCTTGTCCTTGAAGGCCACCCCATCGAGTAGGGTCAGCTGGACGGTGTTTTGTGTGGGTGTGTGTGTGTGTGTGTGTGTGTGCGTGTGTGTGCTCGTGAGTGCTTGTGTGTATGCGGGTGAGTGTGAGCGGGTTGGCCAGTAATGGGGCAGGCCAGGGCCTCCCAGAGCCAGCCAGCGACGGACATGACTGGTGACATGGGAAGTTCATGTAGCAGCAGTCGCAACAGCACCAGGCTGGCTGTCTGTCAGCCTCCGCAGAGGCCAACACGCTCCCACCCTTGGGCGGACTGCTGACACTCCGGCCCCCCTCCTGCCCTAACAAAGCCCAGCCCGGCCAATCGCTTCGCAGCTCGCACTGACAGCCATCCTAGTCAGGATTTCAGGACTCAAAGTTGCGAAGTTCCTAGTAAGGCACCAGCCAGCCACGTCAGCACATGTGCCCAGATATCCACCCCCACCCGCCAACGCCGGCCGGCCGCACCTCAAACGTGAGGTCTGGGTAGTCCTGCGTGACGGGGCTGCCGGCCATGTCCACCAGCTCTACACGGATGCTGGCGCCGCACTTGGCGCGCAGCGGGTCCCCCACCAGGTACCTGCGGGGTTGTGTCGGCAAGCGCGAGGGCAAGGGCAGGGCAGCGCGGCGGGCAGGGTCGTTTGAGGGAGCGGTTTCCGAGGTCGCCGATTGTCGAAAGATCAGGCGTGCATGGCGGCGGCGTTCATGTTGGCAAGTGGCATGGCCCGCTTGAGGCGGCCCATCCAGGTGGCCCTCGGCCGGCCGCCGCTGCAAACAGCGCTGGGGTCCAACGCACTGCCTGCGGCCGCTGCCCGCAGGGGACTGGTATTTTGCTAATTGGTCCAACGCACTGCCCCTCACTTCTTCTGAAAGTTGCGCTCGCACACGCGGTGGGGGTTGAAGGTGCAGAGAGAGCACTCGCCGTCGCGGCAGCCGAGGGCCCTGCGCGCAGCGCGGCGGGGGCAGAGGCCGCGCAATGATCTTGCCCCTGCTGCAGACGGGGTCGGCGGCCGTGCAAAACCTGCACCAGACAGCATGACAGCGGGTAATGCCAGCGCTGCAGGATCCCATCCCAATCAAGCTCTGCAGCCTCGCGAAACCCAGCATGGCCCCTTCCTTCAGCCGCTTCGGCCGCCCGCCCCGCCCGCCGCCCACTCACGAGCACTCGTGCCGAAACTCCAGCCGGTACTGCCCCTGCCCCGCCTGCAGCGCCGGCGCCGCCGGCCCCGCCGCCAGCGGCAGCAGCGCCGCGGGCTCGGCCGCGCCCAGGATGACGCGGTTGGCCGCGTCGTCCACCGCGTCGGGCGCCATGTTGGGGGCGACCTGCTTCGCAAAGTCCCTCGCAAACTGGCGGATGCGGCCTCGGACGTACTCCTGCGGGGTCAGGAGGTCATTCGTAAACAGATCAGCGACAGCTGGTGAGCTGTGCGGCGGGCGGTGTCCGTCGGGGCGCTGCTTTCGACGCCTGCGCGCGGTGCCCCAACTTGCAAGGCGGGTTGGACGTGTCGGCCCGTGCACGCCGGTGCGTACCTCCATCTGAATGGAGAGCCGATGAGCATCAGGCGAGCACAGGCGGGCGGCAGGAGAGGGAGGGAGAGGCCGGCGTCAGGCTGCGCGGCGCTGTAACCTCGTTTCAGGCGCGTGGTGCAGCAGCATAGACTGCAGCAGAGCAGACGGCACCTGCGGAGGCAAGCAGCCCCGGCTCGCAGGCTTGCGGGTGGCACAGATTGCGGGGTTTGAGGATGGCACAGCAGGCTCGCATGCCCGACCCATCACCTGCAAGCGGATGGCTTCCGCCGCCTGCAGCTGCGCCGCCTGAGACATGATGTCGGGCGCAGCCGCCACTGCCGCGCCAGCGGCATCCTCGCCGTTTGCGGCCTCCGCCATGGCGCAGGGGCGCCCCGCGTGCGCGGCCCTGGTTACTGCGACACCTGGATGTCGAAAAAGGCAGATGCATGTTGGATGGGGCCGAGAGAGTGTCCAGGCCGCAGTGCCATGCGCAGGCCAATGGGCGTCACCGCGACGCATGCGGCTGGACCCGCATAGTCGCCCGCGGCGCATGCAGGATGCAAAATTGGGCCAACGCACACCCAGAACACACAGGGCTGACGCTTGTTTGCGCAAACCTGCTGCTGCGCAGGCGGCGCCGAGCAGGCCGGCCGTTCGCACGCCGCTGGATGCGCGGCTTCCTTGCGCGTAGCAGCACGGCAGGTGCGCGCCCACCGCCCGCCACTAAGGACCTCTCACCTGCGCTCGAGCGCTGCTGAGCCCGACAATCAGGGTACGGAGTCCCGCTGCTGGTTGATGTCGTATCAGGCAGCGCTCGTAAATCGCTGCTAGGTCGCGAGAGGGTCCGCAGGGCCTCGGTGATCGAGGCCACTTTCAAATGCAACCCGCGTAGAGAGGTCCGAAATCACGTTGCTTTCTACAAAAACAACAAGGCTCCATCCCAGGCTGCGTCAGCCTCTTGCCTCCAAGACTCAGAAGCTGCCTCTGCCTTGTGACACTCGTTCGAGTGCAGCAGCAGACCAAACCTCTCTGAGTCCTCAATTCAAAAACATGGATCACAGTTTGCATTCCCAGGTTGCTTGGCAGTGCCTGTCATATCATAGCAGTTCCAATTACTTGGCAAGGCCTGTGTTGAGCCGCCAGATCATGCACCCATGCACGCACAACCACTTGCACCCTGCAGGCGGCGGCTGTGTCACGCCAGGGACCAGCTGAACGCCCGCTCTAAGATCACCCAGACGCGTTGTGCCTTGGAACCAATGTGATTATTAAGACCCGCGAACTGCCTTGTGCTGGCCGCCAGCAGCTGCGTTCAGCTGCCAGAGTGACGTCACTTGTCGGCTTCGCAAGATGCCGTTCACGCTTTGAACGGTGTGTGCGTGGCGCGGGTGAGAACATGCCCGAGAACAGCCGGACAGACCCAAGGTGCCCGCCCTTGGCGTGAATCCTGACCAGGTTGGCAATCATGCCCTGTCCTCTTGGTATCCAACGCGGTTTGCAACACAGGGGCACGCAGTCATCATCAGTTAAATCGCTTTTGCTGGGCATCAGGCAGGCTACGGGCGGCGATCCCGTGTGACGCACAGCTATGAGAGAGAGTAGGGAAGAGCAAGCAGGTTTGAAGCCGTTGGTGTGAATGGCTGCCGAGCGCCTGCCGCCGCACGCTTGCATGCATGAACCAGCGCCGCCAACACACAGCGGGTGCGATCATAGGGACACCGGACAATTCAAAGCCGGGCAGCCAATGCAAGTATTTCGAACCCCTGCATTTGTATCGTGTGAGGCTCCAAGAGGTCACTGAAAACGGTTGTTGTTTTGATATCCGCGCCGGCCACTGCAACAGCCACGAAAGTGTAACGGCACACCTGCAGCTGACGTGCTCGGAAAAAGACCGAGCCCACGGACACCCCACCCTGCTCTACCCAGACGCACATGAGAACTGCCAAAGCCACAACTTGCCCCCCAGCCCCACGCCGGGGCAATCGCGGCCGCGCCGTGCCGCCGGCACGGCTGCCGCTCACACCCCCGCGCGCCACCGTCGCGTCACGGCCGCTCGCCCACGCCTCCCGCGAGGTCGTACACCACCCGCCCCACCTCCCTCGCGAGCGCGTCCGCCGCCTCCTGCGTCTCCGCCTCCGCGTACACCCTCACCGCGTCCTCCGTCCCCGACGGCCTCGCAAACGCGCGCCCGCGCGGCACCTTGGCCACGACCCCATCGATCGCCGCCTGCAGCCCCTCCGGCGCCACGCAGCGCCGCTCGGCGTCGGCGGTGGTGATGGCGGACCTGTCGGCGACCTTGAGCTTGGTCTGGCGGCTGGGGAGGTCGGAGTAGAGCGCCTCCCAGGCCTCGAGGGCGGTGCCGCAGCGCAGGATGGCCTCGACCAGCAGCAGGCCGGAGATGGCGTCGCCGACGGCCTGGTTCATGAGGCGGCTGACTGCCAGGATGTGCACCACCGCGACCTGGCGGTGGGGGAGATGGGGGGTGGGAAAGAGGTGTGTGTGTGCGTGCGTGTGTGTGTGTGTGTATGTGTGCACGTCTTATTGTGTGAGAGAGTGTGGGTGTGCAGCGCCGTCCGCTGCCAGTTTTGCCTTGCAGCACCGGCAGCAAGGGCGAGGCCATCACCACGCCGTCAAGGTGCAAAACAGGGCTCTTCTACAGCGTTCAAACGCCACATCAACGCCCCGGCTGCCTGCCCTCTGGCCCTCATAAGTCCCAGCCTCGCCCCCCTCGCCCCCTTCGACCTCTAGCCAACCCCTGCCCTCACGCCTTGAATCCATTCACCCTTGCCCGTCAAAATTGTAGGGCCCCAGCTGGTGCATTCCAAGCCGACCCAGCCGCACCAGAACCACTGCTGTTGAGCCCCCTCAAGGCCAACGAATTTGCACCCCCTCCGGCACGCAGCGCCCGCACCTGCTCGTCCAGCGCGCTCAGCCGCGCCACCAGCGCGGGGTCAAACAGCACGGTGCCGTGGCCGTTGGACTCAAAGTAGATGCCGACGTCGTACTCCTTGGCCACGTGGTGCAGGTGCTTCACGCCGGTGGGCGTGCAGGCGGTCTCCAGGCCGAGGGTCTTCGAAATGTAGTCGGTCGAGGCGCCGTTGGCGTAGGCGGTCTGGACGACGCCGATGCGCACGGGTGGGGCGATCAGGCCCGCGGGTACCTATGGGGGGAAGGGGTGTTGGAGGGGAGGTTGAGAGAAGAGGGTGATAATATCTTTGGGGGTGAGAACAAGCTCAGAAGGCAGGCAATGGCTGCCGCCACAGCTGCCGGCGCCCTCAAAACCATGGGTGTCGTCGCAGCGGCTCTGCCGCTGCGGCGGTGTGGGCGTGGCGGGTGCTGGTGCTGACCTTGGAGAGGAGCGAGCGCAGGAAGACTGCAGAGAGGGTCGCGATCTTATCACCGTCCAGCAGCACAAATTTGCCGTTCCTGGGGG
>NW_014010152.1:0-6309 GCF_000611645.1 Monoraphidium neglectum
CTCCTACCCACCCCAGGCCGCCGAGGAGGCCGAGGCGCTGCGCGGCGAGGTGGAGGGCCTGCGCACACAGCTGCAGCAGCAGAGGGACAAGGCTGTGGCGGCGCTGCAGCAGAGGGAGGAGGCTGCGCAGGCCCAGCAGCAGGCGCAGCAGCAGATCCAGGCGCAGCTGCGGCTGCAGCTCAAGCTGCAGGGCGCGGAAAAGGACTGCAAAATCAGGCAGCTGCAGGAGGAGGCGGCGCGTTGGCAGGCGGAAGCCGGGGAGCTGTCGGCGCAGATCTCCGCGAAGGACGAGATCATCGCCCAGATGGCGGAACAGGTGGCGCGCCAGCAGGCGGCTGGCGAGGAGGCGCGGGCGCGGGTCCAGCACCTGGAGGAGCAGCGTGGGAAGCTGCTCGCGGTGAAAGTGGAATACAAGGAGACGGCGCGGCGGCTGCGCGCAGAGAGCATCAGGTTGATCTCGGAGGCGCGCGTCAAGGGGGACCACGCCATGCGGCTGCAGGGGTGGCTCAAGCTGACGGCCGACGGCGCGGAGACGGCGCGCGGCGAGGCGGCGGCGCTGCGGGGCGGGCTGGCGCGCATGCAGGCGTGCCTGGGGGCGGTCCGGGAGGAGTGCGCTGGTGTTGACAGCTGCGTGAGCGACAGCTACAGCGGCAGTGGCGGCGACGACGACGGCAGCGAGGGCTGGGCAGAGGGCGGCGGCGAGCCGCAGGCGCTCTCCGGCGGCAGCTGCGGCGCCACCACCACCGCCAGCAGCAGCGGCGCCGTTACCCCTGCCAACGGCTGCGTCGACGAGGGCGGCAGCCGCTTGGTCAATGACGCGCATCCCACCTGCGCCGACGCGCCCGAGGGGGTCGGCGTTTTGGTGCAGGACGCCACCGCAGCCGACGGCGCCGGCGGCGCAGGCGCGCTGGCTGCCTCGGGCGGCGCCGACGATGGTCAGGCTGCCTCGCCGAGCGGCGGCGCGTGCGAGGGCACGGCCGAGGCGGTCAGCCGCGCTTGCCACGGCAACCTGTGCAGCATGCTCGAGGTAGCCGCCGCCCCCGCCGCCGCCTCCATCGCTGGCGGCGCGCAGCAGGGCGATGCTGCGGAAGAGGAGCAGGTGCAGGCGGACGACGGCGGCAGCTGCAGTGACAGCGAGCACGGCCAAGACGACGACGCCTCGGCGGCTAGCGAGCAGGACTGCGCTGTGGTCGTCTTCGTGCGCGTCGGCTCCCCTTGCAGCCTCAAGGCGGGGATGGCGGCGATTGTCGAGGGCCGCGACTGCAGCGGCACTGGCGACGCAGGTGACCGCGCATCCGGCTCGCCCGACAGCGCCAAGGCCGAGAATGCTGGCGGCGAGGGGGCAGCGCCAGGCGTGGGCGCGGGCGCGCGCACAGCCTGGTGGGGCCGGCTGCGCGGTAAGGCGTGCCAGGCCAAGGCTTCGCTGCGGCGCGGGGTGCTTGCGCCCCTGTGCTTCACTGGGGCTGGGGCCGACCGCTTCTAAGGGGCGGTGGTGCCAACCTCAATTGAGCATTGGGTATCCAATCTGTTTGTTCAAAACTCATGAACCGGGGACCCCAAACGTTTTGAGCCGCCGCCATACCGGCCGCCAAACGTACTTTCGCTACTGCATAAGCACCTGGCTCTGGGAGCCTGCATGTGTGCGCGTGCTGTGTGCGCATCGACATTGTCTGTGGCGCCTGCACACGCGTCACAACGCGGGCTTCAGCAGGGCTGCTGGGGCAACCCGATCCTTTTCTGCAAAAGGCATGGGCCAGGGGCAACCAAACGTTTTGAGCCGCCGCCATACCGGCCGCCAAACGTACTTTCGCTGCTGCGTAAACACCTGGCTCTGGAAGCCTGCATGTATGCGCAGTGTCACTGCCTGTGGTGCCTGCACCTGCGCCACAATGCGGGCGTCAGCAGGGTTAATGGGGCAACCCAATCCTTTTCTGCAATCGCATGAAGACTGCTTGGATCCAAACGTTTTGAGCCGCTGCCATACCGGCCGCCAAACGTACGTTGTGCTGCTTCACGCGCACCTGGCTGTGGGAGCCTGCATGCACATGCATGCCATGCACAGGAATGTGCCCGCAAATCCACCACCACGGGGTTTCTCCAGCAGGGTTGCGCTTGCGGTTGCTTTGCGGGCGGGGTTGATGTATCATCATCCGCCGCGGGCGGCCGAGCTCCCCGCTGCAAGAAGGGGCGTGTGCGGTTTGCACATGCGCAAATGCAGTCAGCTCGCCGACATTTGGGTGTGTTGGTTCCGACACGGCACGCCAAGGGGGTGCAATGGGCACCCTCCAGCCTGACACGGACCTGTGCACAGCGGGGAGGGGGCCTGCCAGCGGTGGTGCCCGGGGCCCCCTGCCATCCGCCACATTCCTGTACTGCATCGGGTCACGCGGGTGCCCAAGCGAGCCATTGCTCCACCGTCGTCCGCATCGCCAAGTGTTTTGAGCGCACACCAATGACGCTTGAACCGCAGCGAACGCTTCGATGCTGCTTGCAGCTTGGCGGCCGCAGAGCGCCCGCACAGGCCTTGGGGCCAACCCAATGTTGCACGCACAACGCGCACTAGAATGTATGGAGACGGTCTGCACGTTGGTTTCTAGTTTCTCAATGTTCCATCTGGACCGCCATACTCCCCCTGTGAGTAACTGTTCTGCCTCGACTGCTTGCTATCCGGCACGCACTGCTTGCGTGGGGCAGCCTCGCTGAGCACGCGGATGCTGCAGCTGCAACACTGTGCCCTTGAGGAGTGGATGTGTCACCCTCTCATAACGCCTGACTGACAGACACAGAGGGGCTGTCTGGTATTACTTTGCAGGAAAGATTACTTGCAGGAAAGCAGATCAATCGACGCTCCCCTTGCAATGCAACTCGAGGGGCCGGCGGATGCCTTGCCGCCGCACGACAGGGCAGAGCGCTGAGATGAATCTGCAGCACAGGGCATCCTGTCGTAAGCCCGGCGAGGGCGAACCGGTGTCGGGGCAAAGTGGGTGGCGAGACCGGGCTGAGCGGCGCTGCTGCACGATGGCATAGATGGGGACTGTCCTAGCATTATTGCCTGCTTGCGGGGCATGTGAGCTTGACCGGCTGGGTCAAACGCATTTACAGCGCCCCCCACCCCCCCCCCCCCAAAAAATCATTTCATGCTAAAACCCAGCTGGGCAGCCACACTCAAGTCATGCATCCGCGCCACCCCTCCCCCTCACCCTCCGCCAACAGTTGCCGGGGACCCGGGCGCGGGCCAGCCCCGTGACCCGGGATTATGCCACGGCTTCTGGGCGCCAGCAGTGTAGCGCACGCAGCAACGAGTGACAACCACCGGCCCGTCAACCATTGTGTCGCCGCGGTGAAGCGCTGGAACTGCGGGGGACACCAGGGACAGGCAGGCGGGTGGTGTGTGGCAGCATGGGTGCCGAGCTTGAAATGCAGACGATCCCCACCACCAGAGGCGCGGCGGCAATTATGTACAGCTGCATACTCTGCGTCCTCCTTGCAACAAATTAGTTCAAAAAGCTGGGAAGTCGGTGACTGCACCCCTTGATTGCAGACATTGTCCAACCTGTTTCAACCTGCAACCGGAAGTGGTCACCCCGCTCACCCACTCGTGCGGCGATGACCATACTTAACCAGCATTGTCGGGACAGCTGCAGCTGCAGCGTGCGGCCACCACACCTGCCCCAGGTACCGCATCTAGACGCCCCTGTGGCTGCTGCTGCTATTGCTGCTGCTGCTGCTGCTGCTGCTGCTGCTGCTGCGTGCTTTGCTCGGTGGCTGTGAGGGGTGTGCAGGTGTGCGTTTGCCTTCAAAGCAGGCACGACCGGGAAGCTTCCCGCGAGGTGGATGTAGATAATTCAAAGCTCACCGGGTGCCCCTCATGCTTGCCAACACGATCATGGATGTTGGACTACGACTGCTGCTGGACCGCAACCGCCACGAGGCCCGGCGCACGTGGCCGCGCCGCGCTGCACCCCGTGGCGACGCCCCGCCGCTCCCTCACCGCTTTATTTGACACTACAGAGCGGCCCCTGGCGACGCTGTCGAGGCATACGTGTTGCGCGCACAGATTCTCGCAGCCGAGGGCGCGCCCGCACATCCAGGCGATGTTGTGCCCATTGCCTTCATCCCTCGCAGCTGCCTGAGAACGTCTTGCGCCTCCAAGTGTATTTGGATGCAGCTCTTGCTGGACCCATGCTGCGCCGCTGCCCTTGATCAGCTGCTCGCTTGGAACCAGGTGTGCGCCGCTACCGCCGGCGTGATCTCAGTACGGCACAGCTTTTGATTTCGACGAAGCTGGTCGTACCATCATGTAATGGATATGCATGCAGCAACGTGGAGTCCATTCATTGCGCAAATAATTCTCTTTCTTTGCGGGGATGACGCATCATGGACGTCGTGACAGGATCTGGTGCATCAGTTTCATATATTGCCCATTGCCAACGTACCAAGGTAACCGATAGGATCTGCTCATGCTCTGCTGCCAGCCCGTGTTCACAGCCATCCAGCGGCGCAGGCGCCTCGCCCCCACACAGCTGCGTTCGCCAAGACGCGGCGCACGACGGCGGAGCGGGCCCTCAAGCAAAGCAGCAGGCAGGTGCGGAGGAGGGGCAACCTTGCCTGACGCCGCCCGGCTCTCGTGATGATCAAATCAATCAACCACGCAGCTGACTTGAGCTTCTGGCTCCGGCGCAGTCAGACAGCCGTTGGTGCCACCGCCGCCCGACCTTTGTCCCTCCCACATCATCCCGGCCGGCCCCACCTGCCGCTGTCACCCAGGCCACTGCCAAGACCATGAGGCGTGAGATGTAATGGCATCATGCTTGCCATGCTGGCAGATTGAAGCGGCCCAGGCCGCCCCAGATGCACCGCCGCGGTGGCTGAGCCGCCCTGCCGGCCGCGAGGTGGCGGCGCCTGCGCGGTTGAAGCCGTCTATATCAGCTCATGAGACTCTCTGTGGTCGCTGCTGAGTACCAGGTGGGCAGGAGATCTGGGTCGCATGGGGCCTGCAGCCGCAGCGCCGCCTAGCACAGTGTGGCCGCTGTCGGCACCTCCGATTTGCAGGGGTGTTTGCTCAATGCATGTGATAAGCATCAACGTTGGGATTGGGGGGCCCTGGCATGGGGATCCAAGCGAACATGGGCGGCACAGACGACCTGGGGAGCCCAGCAGCATGTGTGCTCTGCTCGTGCTGTGCCAGCAGACTGTGCTGGGAGGCGGTCGGCGCCATGTGCGCCCCTGCTCGTATTTCTCAGCGCCCTTGGCGTATTCGAAAAATTTTCATGATAACTGTGCGTTTGGTTACGTGTTCCCAGGTCCGACGGTGGTTGCACTGCTGGGAGTGGAAGGTGCAGAAAAATCCGACGGCTGCAAAACATACAACCCCCTGATAACAACCGCACAAATCGGGTGCAACTTATTGCGTGTTTCATGAGTCTAAACACATCATAGCGTTGCTTTTGAGGATGGTCATAACGGAGAGCCCCTGCCAGGGGGCTTCGTCCGCGCCCACAGCTCGGTGAGAAATCAAGAAACATAAGAGTGTTTCATACTTTCATGTTGACGTGATGCGCAGGGGGACGCGCATGGGGCACCATTCCGCGCCATGCGCCGTTGCGCGCGCATCCGCTCCCGCCCTGCCGCTGCGCCGCTCACACGCAACGCCTCTGCGCCGTCCCCCTCCTCCCCAGGCCCGGCTGGACGTTGCAGCAGGGCCCCACCCTGAAGGGCGGCCCTGGGGACAACGTGCGCGTCTATGCGTCGCGGGATAGCCAGACCGGGGCCCGCATGGTGGCCAAGGTTTACTCCAAGAAGGACATCAGGCAGCAGCCAGAGCTGCGAAGGATGGTGAGCCAAACAGGAGGCGCGGGGCGTGAACCGAAGGGGTGGTGGTCGGCGCGCATGGGCAGTGACACACCTGTCGCATTCGGTGTCATGGAGGGGCGCACCCTTGTTGGGGGGAGGGGGACACACGGCTTGGCAATCATGTGCGAGCCGCCCGCAAGCCGAGGCTGAATGCGCGATGATGGGCACGTGGCGTAATCAATCATTCGGCGGGCTCGCCGATGCGCGCGTGCGCGCACGCCTAGCTCGAGCGCTCGCCGCGCCCCCTCCCCACGTGCCTCTCGTCGCCGCACCCCGTCCCGACGCGCCGCCGCAGGTGCGAACAGAGTATGAGTTCCACAAGACCGATGCCCAGGAGGCGCCCGAGGCGATCGTCCGCATGGCGGCGCACCACCAGGACGAGGAGTACTTCTGGATGGGCTTCCCTGACGCCGGAAGGTGGGGCCCGCGCGGCTCGAAAACGGCGGCGTCTGGGGC
>NW_014010151.1:0-5460 GCF_000611645.1 Monoraphidium neglectum
CCGCCCCCAGTCTCAGAGACGTAGGCCCTGTGGCCGGCCGCCGCGCTGATGTCATCCACTGAGTCCTCCAGGGCACTGTACACGTCCTGCAAGCATCGAATGGGTTTGGATTGTACACGTGGATGTGAGCGTCTGACTGCAATGGGGCTGTTCCCTTGGGTGGTGTGCACATACACAAACGGCCGGTGACGGGTGCCTTGCAGCACGCACTGTATGCATGAAAGACGGTGTGTGGGCTTGCACGCCCGGGCGCAACTGCGTGCAGCTGTGTATGGACGAGGAAAGCATGAGCGCGCTGTTGCACGCGTTCATATCAAATGCAGCGCGGGGGGCAGCGCTGGCGCCCTGCTCCCCGCTGAGCCCCGCCAGCGGCAGCCACGCGCCGCAACTGATTGGACTGTGCCCGCCCACACCGTTCCCCTCTTGCCAGTCACGCGACCCTCGGCATCAGCCACTTCCACCCCAACACATGCGCACGATCGCGCAATCCCAAAATTGCACACACACACACACACACACACACTCTCTCTCTCTCTCTCTCTCTCGGACACACAAACACACACTCACATTTACACACACACACACACACATGCACCCACATCCACACCAACCCACCCACCCACCCACCCACCTGCGGCCGGTTGACCCCTGGACTGGGCTTGTCGTGAATGTATATGCAGTCCAGCGTCAGGCCCCCGTGCTGCGCCACCAATCCCCCCAGCGGCCGCGCGGGCACGCAGTCCGACCGGCCGTAGACCATGAGCACGCGCAGCAGGCTCCCCCTTTGCCGCGCCAGCCTCTGAAATGGCGTGATTTGCAGGCAGTGAGATGCCAGTTGTGAAATTGAATGCGCTTGAAACTTGAGGGCAGCGGAGTCGAGCTGGGGCCTGCAGGTAGGGGACGCTGGAGCGGAGCGGACGCCGTGGGCGGCAGGCGGGCACACAGGTGCGTCGCAAGACTGGCCACATCGGGCGTGGTGCGGCCCTTCGCGGCCACACAGGTTTTCATGGGTGCGGGGGCAGATGGAGGGCCTTTCCCTTTCTGAAAGAGTGAGCCAGACAAAGACACCGACATGGAGTAAGTCCACGCGTGCGCGCTTGCAAACAAACACTCACATTCGTCTCCTCTCTCTCCCTCACGTCGCTCCCCCTGCCTCTCTCTCTCTCTGTCTCTCTCTCTTCCTCTCTCTCTGTGTGTGTCTCTCTTTCTCTCTCTCTCACACACACACACACAACCACAAACCACACGCGGACGATTTCCCACCACGCTGGGACAATGCACAGCACCGCACCTTGGGCTCCTCCGCCGCGTGCAGCAGGCTGCCCATGTCGAACGTTTCGTGCCGCGGCGTCGCCCCTGACGGGGCCAGGGAGCGCAGTGTCGCCAGCAGCTCGTCCAGAGAGGAAGTGAGGCTGTCGGGTAGAAACACTGCAGAGTCCTATGTGCGCGCGCGCGCGTGTGTGTGCGTGTGTGCATGTGTGCATGTGTGTAAGTGTTTGCGCACGTGCTGATGTGCATGCGAGAGGGCTGATGCATTGCACACGTACAGAGTAGCGTGCCCGGCGTGATCCCGCAGGGTTTTACGCGCATCCAGGTTTGTTTGTTGGGGGCAGCGGGTTGTGACAGGGGCAGGTGCAGACGCGTGCGTGCCCGCATGGCAGAGCGCGCCAGGAGGCGCAGACTGCCAGGGACGCCGCCCGGCAGGGCTTTGATGACCAAGGCGCCAACAAGGCACAGGCTCTCGTGCATCAGCGCCCTAGCGCCTCCCCTCAGAAGTCACCCCTCTCACAAACACAGTCACACACGCGCGCGCGCACACACACACACACACACACACATACACAAACGCACAGCCACAACAAGTGCGCTACGGAGCGCGGCCTACTCACCAGCAGCGTCATCAAGCCAAACGTATGCGCGCAGTCCAGGCGCTTCTACTCAATTTATGGGTGCATCGGGTGCAGTGAGCACGAATGAGCAACGGGAGAGCCGCGCTGGAAGATGAATGGACAAGCACAGGGGCTTGCTTTGCAGTCGGCCAGGCTGCCAGCAACAACAACTCGTGCCAACTCATGCCGTTGGTTGTTGCCAACTTCGTTTCCACCCCGGGCCCGCACATGCACTGAACACATCAGCAGCCGCCGCTGCTGCCGCAGCCGCCAGCCGCCCCCTGCTGCCAGCCGCCCCTGCCGCCAGCTGCCCCTGTTCCCTTCGCTTTTTGGCGCCGCACCTTTGCAGACACGAACGTGGTGATGGCGTGGACCACCGCGTCAAATCGGGTGCAGCCCGGCACAGCCTCTGACGTCATCTCTGAGTCCAGGTCCACCGCGAAGACCACCTGGGTTGGTGCATGCATGGCACGCATGCGGGTGCGTGTCAGGGCTGATGCACACTGTTGCGTGCCTGCTCTGCGCTGCAGAATGGAAGAGGCCGCGCGGTGGCGGCGGGGCTGTGGGGTGCGGCGCGGCGCCACCCCTGTGTGTGCTGCGACTGCCGGCCGCGAGCGGTGGTGGAGCCGCCACAGACTCACCGTCTCTGGGCGGTGCACGAAATAGAGCGCCATTGCTGAGCAGCCGCCCCTGGCGCTCCAGTCGGGGCCGCGGCGCTGCGAAGTGCGCCCTCACCAGCACGAGCACCGTGGCGGTCCGGAGCACGGCTCCTTCTGTGATACAATCCTTACTTCAGAGTTTCCGTAGTATTTGAAGCGGGTTTGGCCTGTGATACCATACGACGAGATCAAAGCCGGGTGTACATTGGCGATCGCCACAAGCACGCTGAATGTTGATCGGGACAATGAGAAATACCTTCGTCATTTTTACCTGGCCCCTTCAGGAGTGCTGTTTGTGTGTGCATATTGCGTCACTACGTCACCGGCCGAGGTGGCGCACATCAAGCTCAGCTCGGCTGTGCGGGAGGGGGCCCGCTCGGCGCCACAGCAGCCTGCTGGCAGAGCTAGAAGCAATACAGCTCAAACATAGATTGTATCTTATAAAAGTATACCTCACTACCTTGGAGTCGTAGTCGGCCGTCACCGTCTCACCGGGGATCAAAGGAGCAAGTGTGCGGCAAGCAGCGGAGTGCACAAAGCGAGTGGGGTATCCCTGCCCGTACCCGTTCCACCGGAACTCATATCACAAAATCACCTTGTATCTTATAATGAGCCTGAACATATTGTCGGTGGCAGGCTGGCAGGTGGATGCAGTGGGATCTGCATTCGGCACCCACACCCCCACCCGATCTGTTGGCCCTTGTCAGCAACACACAGTCGCGCTGATGGGTGCCCGCGGCGGCGCCGTTTTGCGCACAGCACAGTCAACTGAGGGGATTCAAGTGCAGGGGCGCCAAGCGACCTGGGATGCAGGGCGAGCACGAGCAGCACAGCGGGCAGCGTCCCGTCGTCACGGGGTGCCGCCATGCCGGACAAGCAAGCGGTCTCCTTGGGCGCTGCCGTGTAACTGCATAGAAGCCTGCTGCGTGACTCGCACCAGGCAACCCATGGGCGCAACGTTTGAGCAGCTGGCTGCCTGAACACCTCATACCAAGTGAGGAAGTATTGCGCACGCCCTTGTTTTTTTTTGACAGGGGCATACGTCATCCGAAACCCGGGCTGTGCATTGACTGTCGTTGCATGCAATGCACGGGGGCTCCGTATTGGTCTGTAGACTTAATTGAAGATATCATCTCTCAATGCTGTCACCAAGGCTCTTGCAAGCTCTGGCTGTGTGAAGACTGTGCCGAGCTGCATGGGGCAGCTAGAGCTTGCAGCGCGTCGTACTGCACATTATGTCACCGACTAGCCTGCCGGCACGCAGAGGGTGCCAGCGACCAACAGACGCTGTCGCAAACAGAATCGGATGGCATCATCAAGCGGCTACAGTGCCCGCCAAAGTTGTCACCCACCGCGCAGGTCGCAAGTGCGCTGTGCTGATCAGCCAAGCACTGCGATCGCCAATGTATACCCCTGATTAGAACATCTTCAGAGCTTTTACTCGACCAAAGACGCTATCTTATCCACTAGCAGCCGCCCAACATGCCAAAGCAAAGCAAGAAAAGCAAGTCTAAGCGCGTGACTCTAAAACAGAAGTACAAGGTATGCGAAATCATCCGCATCAGCCCCGCCGCGCCCCGTGCATAGCCGCCGCACCATCCGCCGCCGCCGCGCCGCCGCCGCTGCTGGCGCAATCGCCGCGCACCCCCGCGCCCCAGCCCTCCTCTTGCACCTCTCCCCCTCGCGCCCGCAGGTCATCAAGAAGGTCAAGGAGCACCACAAGAAGAAGAAGAAGGAGCTGAAGAAGCTGGGCAAGAGGGCGCCCAAAGAGAAGGACCCCGGGATCCCCAATCAATGGCCCTTCAAAGAGGAGCTCATAAAGGAGCTGGCGTGGAAGCGCAACCAGATACTGCAGCAGGAGAAGGAGAAGCGCGACGAGCGCAAGCGGGCGCGCGAGGTGCGCAGGCCTGGCCGCGCGCCGCTCAGTCAAAGCTTGGGCGGCCGAGCGCGTGACGAGCGCGCGTCCGCTGGCGGTGGCGGGGGCACCTGGGGGAGCCGCAGGCGGACGGCGCGGACCGATGCAGCCAGCCGCCGCGGCGCCGCGGGCCGCATATGCACGCCTCTTGAGCCCTGATGGCAGCGGCCGCGCGCGCAGGCCTTGTCGGCACCAGCCCTCCTTGCCGCAGCCTGCTCTCGGGAGCAGCCGGCCGCGGCCTGCCCCCAACTGTGCGTCCCTGCATGGACCCTTGCCATCTCGAAAGCCCACTACAACCGTCATCATCACCAGCAGCATCACCACCACCATCATCACATCACGTTGCTCATGCTTTCCCAGCAACGGGGACCAAACCTGAAACCCATGCAACGACCGCCGCCCACCCCACCCCCACCACCACTGCGGCCGCCGCCACCGTCGCCACCACCGCCGCCACCGCCGCCACCACTGCCATCACCACCACCACTATCGGTCCCACCACGCACCCAGGAGCGCGAGGCCATGGAGGAGGACGGCGCCGCCCAGAAGGAGATGGAGGCGCTGCAGCAGGGGGCGGCGGCCAAGGAGGCCGACTTTGAGACGAGGAAGAAGGCGCGCCTCACGGCCGGCAGCGGCGGCGGCGACCAGGGTGCGCAGCAGCATGGGGGCGCGGGGGCGCGCGCCGCGGGGGCGGGCGGCGGACGCCAAGGTGGCAAGGAGGAGCAGAGAGGCCCAGCCCGGGGGCCCGCTCCGTTGAGGGGCCGAGCCATGGGCGGCGATGTTTGAGCTGGCAGCAGGAGCAGCAGAGGCTCGTATGGCACGGCTGCACAGGGACAAAGCCAAGGCGGCTGCTCATTGTTGCCAGGGGCGTCAGGATGCATTGTTTTTGGGGCCTCGGAGCGTGCGCACGTGGGGGACCCCTGCAGCAGTGGATGTGCGTCTTTTGCTCACGGCCGCCCCCTACCCGCCCGCCCGTTTTTGCCACGACGTCTTATCC
>NW_014010151.1:5673-6518 GCF_000611645.1 Monoraphidium neglectum
TTTTTGCCACGACGTCTTATCCTATCCAGACGGCTCCCGCCGCGCCTTTTACAAGGAATTCAGGCGCGTGGTGGAGGCCAGCGACGTGGTCATCCAGGTGCGTGATCTGACCGTGATCTGAGCGCGATCTGGGGTTGATCCGGTCGCGCACTGCCGCCTGGCCCTCGCGAGCCTGAGTGGGCCCAAGCGCAGGCGGCGCAGCGGCGGCCGGACCCCCCGTCCCCGCTCCTCTCACTCTGGCTGGGGCCCGCCTTGGTGGCCGCCTTTGCACCTCTCCAAACACCTGATTTTTCCTGGACCCGTCTCATTTTTGTCATCCATGCGTCTGCGGCGGCAGGTGCTGGATGCGCGCGACCCCGAGGGCTGCCGCTGCGTCGACGTTGAGCGCTACGTGCGCTCCCTGGACCCCAACAAGCGCATCGTGCTGCTGCTCAACAAGATGGGTGCGCACACATGGGCTTTTTGGAGGGGCTAGGGTCAAATATGCCCTAAGGCAGAGGATCTCTGTTGGGGTTGTGGGAAGAGGCTGCGATTGTGCTCCTCAAACAAGATGGGTGCGCACAGGTTTGCGACGTTCCTGAGTGTCTGGGTCACCTCCTGTGGCGGGCGGTGTTGGGACGACTCGCAGAGCTGTGCGGGGCCATGTGGAAGTTGAATGTATGGGTTGGTGCTGCTCCCGAATAGGATTGATGGGCGTGGGCGCGCCCTTCAAGGGGTCGGGTGGGCAAGGGGCGGGTAAGACAAGACTGCTGACCACGATCCTGTTGCTGACTGAGCTCTCTTCTCAGAACACACACACGTACACACACACACACACACGCACACGCACGCACACACACACACAC
>NW_014010150.1:0-6305 GCF_000611645.1 Monoraphidium neglectum
GGCAGGGAATGGGCGGGTACGGAGTGGTCGCGAGAACGGGTCCAGGGAGGGGGCCGCGGGTGCGTGGCGCGGCGGCGGGCGGGGGAGCGGTGGGGGGCGATGAGGCCGGGGGCACGCACGGTCTGGCTGACTGCCGCACGGTGGCTGCTCCCAAGCATGCGCTGCCCCGTCCCGCTTTTCGGGCGTCGCATCCGCCGGCCCGCTGGCCGGCGCGTTTTAAGGCGCATGTGTATGCGTGGGCTGATCACGGAATGATTCAGCTGCAAAATTGATATCCCGTGGCTGCTGCTGGACAAACTGATAATCAAAAAGCCCGTGTGCGTGCGCCGGACCTTGTATTTCGATTTGGGCGGGGTTTCGGGTTCGGCGCCGCCGCGCGCGCCGCGCTCCGGCGCGTCCCTGCCGCGCTTCGGCATGCGGCTCAGCTCCCCAAACAGCGTCGGACAGGGGAGAGGGCGTCCCTGGCTCTAGGCTGGTCTGGGGGGCCGGGGAGCGGGGCGGGGGGAGGGTGTTGATTACGCGCAGTGTCAACAGCCCGGCTGCGACATCCAACCTTCCACGCAACCCAGAGGAGGTCACCCCGGGCCGTCACAAAGCGCGCAACCGGATCTCCGAGCACAAAAACCCCGCAAATTTGTGCCTGAGACTCGCACATGTGCTCACCAGTGTGCGCAAGGGCTGTGGTGCGATAGCGTGAGGGCGCGGCCCCCGTGACCACTTTAGCTGGGTGATTACTCAAAAATACAAGCTAAACAAGCACGCCACCGCCCGCGAGGCACGGCGCTCCGGTAACTACGCCGAAATTGCAAATCGGGTACCCTTGCTTTATTGCTGGTTTTACCTATATACATGCTCCTATGTTATCATTAAGCTGCTCAGCATCACTGTGTAACGGGCAGGCAGATTTGAAATGCGAAGCTACCAGCGGCCAGGGCTCCTGTCACAGTCTCTGTCTGCGCTTTCAGCCACCGCCTCTATCGCGCCTGCGGGTGATCCGAGCCTGATGACACAAAAAACGCCCGTAATGATGCCCTTTTGGCTGGGGGTGCACCAAAATTCCCCGATGCCATAACCCATGAGTCAGTACAAGCCCTATCACATGGGGCCCCTGCAAAGCACGAATGGCGTCATGGTAACAACATCCACAATTGCGTGATATCCTGCATCGATGGCCTATAGGGAAAACACTTCTCTGCCAGTGGGTGCTGAGCCAACTGCAGATGGAGGCAGTCTTGCGATTTGCGCCTTGCGTGCGTATCCCAACCCTTTCCATAATGGGGCCCAGCTGGGCAAACGTAATTATCAGGCCTGATGATCGCGCAACTGTTTGCCAGTGTTGCGAGAACGTGGCAATGCACGGCCACGGATAATTTGCAATGCTGAGTCACCTGGTGCAGGCGTGCTCGCGAAGTCACTTGGTGTCATGCGGGACACCAGAGGTGAGTGAGGAGCCCAAACGATGGGGAACAAGCAGGGATCACGCTCTAAACAAACATTCCCTGCCAGCCTTACATCCGTCTTGAGCGCCAGAGAGGAGGAGATGACGGCTTGCAAGGCCTGAGGGCGGAGGGGTCCACGGAGGGTGGAGGGGTCCACGGGGGTTGGTACCCTGTGATCGCGTGCAAGCATACGTGAGTGTGCGTGCCTGCTTGCGTGCGGGTGTGGGTGTGTGGAAGTGCGCGTGCGTGCTTGCGTGCATGCGTGCGTGCGTGTGCTTGCGTGCATGTGCGTGCGTGCGTGCATGCGTGCATGTGCTTGCTTGCGTGCGTGCGCGTGCTTGCGCGTGCTTGCGCGTGTATGCGTGCGAGGAAGCGCGCGAGCGTGCATGCATGCGCGCTGTCATGTCTGTGCGTGCGTATGTAGCGCGTGTGCACGGCTTGCGCATCATATATCCAACTCACGCTGTTCTGGGTAGTTTTTCAGTCAGCATACCCGTGTGCCCCTGCCTTCGCTTTTTTCTTGATTATCTAATGGCAAATGTTTTTGGGCAACGCTGATAGCTGGATGCCAGCCGGCCGGCGCACCCCCAGGTGTGAAAATGCGCTTTACACAGATTGTCAAGTGAAGCGGCAGCACACGAGATGCGCTCCTGTCAATCGCGTGGTACGGTTGTGTAGTACTGGCGCGCCGTCAGGGGCGCAAAAACGTGTGTGGCGGTGACTTGCCGGGGCGCGCACGCAAGCGCGCGCGCTGTGGCCGGCGCAGTGCTGGAGAGTGGATCGGCGTACGCGCCTCCCGCCCTCTCCCGGCGCCGAGAGCGCGGCGGCTGGATCGCAGGGTTTTGCAGGGAGTTTTTGACCTTTGGTTTGGCGCATGGGGGACCAGTGGTCCCCCGGCCCTGGTGGGCCGCACGCGTTCAGTCTGCAGCTGGGGGCGGCGGGATGGTGTGCTGCCGCCCCAGGCGGAGGTTTGTCCTGGCTGAGGTGTGTTGTTGCCAATGAAAAACGGTAGGATTCAAACGGCTGGCCCATTCTGTCAGCTGGGCGCATGCAGCAGATGCGGCGCGCACATGGCTGGTGTTCTGCCTCCGGGCCCGCGAGGCCCTTTCCCGCTCGCACGCACAGACACCGCCCTTCCCTCACCCCCGCGTTGCGGCCAGCACGGGCGGGGCAGGCGTGCAGGGGTTGGTGGCGCGCGAGGAGGGGCCGGGCACGCGGGCCGCGGTGCTCTCAACAGGAAGGAAGGATTTCGCAACCGGGAGATGACACGCGTACCAAGCATATCGATGTGGGGGCGTGCGCATAAGGAGTCACGCGAGTCGCGCTGATTTTTCCTGGCATGTGATGGTGTCAAGTGCGGCTACATACCTAAGTGCGGCTGCGACGCCCACACACAGCCACAGAAGGGGGTGCACGCACCCGTCCGCCCGCGGTCGCGCACGCGGCCGCGGCTGGGCATGCTAGCGCTTCGCGAACCGAACGCGCAGCAACACATCAACACAGCGGCGGCCCGCAGTTCTTTCTCCCGATTCTTTCCATCTGCACCAGCGCCACGGCCGTGCACAAAGACCAAGCTGGCCCTCGCCAACACCGCGCCGCACTGGGCTCGCGGGCAGCCTGGGGGCGCGGCGGGGGCGATTCCAAGGCGCAGCAAAACGCAAAGCGTTTGACAGCACAGCTCGCGGGGCGCCGCTGCTTATGCTCGGCGCGCCGGACGCCGCGGCGCGCAGACGGTAGTTATGCAGATGCAGGTTTTTGCCGCCAATGCGCCCCGGATTAGCTCGGATCAGGGCGCCACGCCTGATGATGCTACCGCTAGGAATAAGCCGCCCCGCGTCGGAAAACGCTCATTAGTGCATTTGAGACCATTCCAAGGGCCGCGGCGGCGGGCGCCCCGAGGCGCGTCGCCTATCGCGTGCCCAGACCCAATCTTTGAGAGATCTTGCAAAGCGGCCGGGGCTGCGCGGTGAGCGCGCGCCCGCTGCCGTGTTGGACTGGGCTGGTGACCCGCCCACGAGCAGTGTTGGAGGGTGACTGGCACGGGTAGCGCAGTAGAAATAAGGGCGAAGCGAAACAAACGCAGCCGAAAAAGCAGCACAGCAGCCAGTCGCGGGCCGCTGCCCCATCGGCGCACAGGCTGCGGCTGGGGAGGGCAGCCGTGGAGGCAGTATTCAGTAACGCGCCGCAAAATTCGATGAGGTGGGGGGTTGGGCGCGATCGCTGGGGCGACGGGGCAGCCTGGGGGCTTTGGGGGGAAGTCAATGGCGCAGGGGGCATGGAGAAAAGGCCATCGGTCGCCCTTCCAGGTCGAGCCGTACTTGAAATGCGTATACAGGGAATCCATCGAGCAGCCAAACCGCCACAGCAGAGAAAACCGGCACGCAGCGGAAAGGCTTGGGGGCTGAGACGTGCGGGAAGGGGAGCGGGGACAGTGCAGCCTGGGGGGCCGTCAGCGAGGCGCCGACACAGGTGATTGGAAAGAAAAGCCACCGCCCGAGCGAAGGGTCGCGGGGAGCCCCGCGATGCTTCGCTCGGGGCCGCCGCCAGGAGGGCAGCAGGGAAAAGCCCGCCGGTTGGGGCGGTGGATACTTATGAGCGGGAAATCAGCGGGGGAAAAACGGGTGATGAGCGAAAAGAACCGGAACGACCCCGGGCAGCAGAGCAGAGGGCACGGCAAGCAGAATAGATGCAGCCTGTTGAGGAGGGGTGTGGGCTGGGCTGGGGGTAGTACTTGAGGGGTGCAAGGAGGGCAGGCGACGCTGGGTCCCAGGCGGGCACGCGCCGGGACCGGCGGCTCGCGCTGCTGCGATGCAAGCTAATTAACGGAAAGAGCTGCTACCAAATCAATCAGCTGGTGCGCCGCGCCGCGGGAAATGGGATTGGCAGGGGAGGCCGTGCGCCGTGTGGCGGTTGCGAGGCATGTCCCCTGATGCCTGCCGGAAAGCCGGGCCGCCAGGCGCGCACGTGGGGCCACACGGGCAGGCGCGGGGCACGCGCAGCGCTGCCGGCGCGGGCGCCGGGGCGCGCGGGCGAGGGCGGGCTCAAGGGCTGACATTCCTGCGAGGTTTGGGCGGCCCGCCGGATCCCTCAACCTACAGGCACGCCTGGCAGGAAAGTTCTGTACGTGTGCGGCCGCCCGACGCCCGCCGGCGCCACGCCACCCGCTTGCCCGCCGCCGGCGCTGCGCCCGCGCAGCGAGCGTTTGTGGGGAAAAACAGGGGCGCACCGCGCGGGTGGCGGTGCCGGCCGGCCGCGCCGCGGGTGTTAGGGGGATGGCTTATTTGTGATTGAGGAAGGGAGTCGGCGGAGCGGCGCTGCACGAGCGCGGGCGCGGGCGCTGCCGAGGCTGCGGGCGGCGAAAGGCAGGGTCGCTGGGGGTTTGGCCTGTCGAGTGCGGCTGGCCTGCAGAGACACTGATCACCAAGCACAATCGCGGACGGCTCGAAACAAGGCGGGTCGGCGCCGCGCGGCGGCCTTGGGCCCGCCGCGTGCGCCGCTCGGCGCTGCAGTTCAAAGGAAAAAACGGCCTCGGGACCGGCGGTTTCGGGACCGGGGCGTCGCTTTGAGCAGAGTGTTTAGTAAGGGCTACGAGCGGGTTTTCCAGGCAGGCCGTTGGAAGGGCGGCGCAACAATGGGCGGCGGCGCCGGCGACCCCCCTGCGGCGCTGCGCCGGGGGGCAAGGGCATGCCTGCCGCTGCCACGGGCGGAGTGCTCCTGGGGCCGTGCCGTGGCCCAAAGGGCGGGGGATGCGTGCGCCAAAGTGGCGGCGGCCCCCTGATTGTGTGCATGCAGGGATGCTGGGTGAAGGCAGCCCCCGGGCTGGCGGCCGCAAGAGGAACCCCCGCTGGCAACCGGCGCTCCCCTCTCGATGCCGCGCCTGCAGGCCTGCCTTTGTTGGGCCTGTGCTAAGAGACAGCTGTCGGATGATGAAAACGAGCCGACCCGCGAGGTGGTGCGCGGGCTGATGCGGCGGCCCCTGGAAAACAAAAACAGATGGAAAAACCGACGCGCAGTGCTTGTGTGCGCGCCGGCAGGCTGGCTGGACTGTCGAGGGCGCAGCCTGGGGCAGGTCAGTGCAAGTATTGAGGTTGGCCATCCACAGGGGGGATGGGCATTCCAAGCCTGGCGCGCGCGCGCGCCAGCCTGGCGCACGGCGTGGGCCCGGGGCCCAGGGCCCGGGGGCGGCGGGGGCCGGCAGGGGGCGGAGTGGTCAAGGTAGTGACAAGGCCTTGGGGTTATGAGGGGCTATGGAAAGCACATCGCGGCGCAAGAGAGCGTGGGCCGGAGGTCAGGGGTTTGACCGGCCAGGGGATGGGGGCACCGATGGGTTCTGAGAAAACTGTCTGTGTGGGGGCGCCGGCTGTGGGGGGGCGCGCGCGCGTGGGGGCCGCGCGCGCGCCGAGGGCGGGGGCCCTGGTTGCGGCCGAGGCCGAGGTTCTGTAACGTCGCACGTCCAAGGTATCGCCCCAGATCGCGCCTACTGCACATAATACGACGGCTCGCCGTTCCAGATCAGGCAGTCCTCCCCATCGTCGCCGCAGTCCAGCAGCTGCATGTAGCCGCCGCAGTCCGGGGGGGCGGCAAAGTCCATGGAGTCGCAGTCCAGCAGGCAGCAGGCCCCAAAGCCCGCAGGGCCAGATGGAGAGACGCCCAGCAGGTCGATGGTCCCGAAGAGGTTGTCCACGCCGCTGTCCGAGGGAGAGCCCGGGCCGTCGGCGCCCGCGGGGGCGTCCGAGGTTGCGCCGCGGGGGCCGAGGCCGAGGTTGAGGCCGAGGTCGAGGCCGAGGTCGAGCTCGTCGCCAGCGGGCGCGGCCGGCGCGCTCGGGGCCGGGGGCGGCGCCGCCGCCCACGCGGGCGCCGCGGGCG
>NW_014010149.1:0-6295 GCF_000611645.1 Monoraphidium neglectum
GCTCCCAACGCTTCCCCCCCCCCTGCCCGCAACCGCCCGCAACCGACACCGCCCCCCCACCTGCCGCAGCTGCCCCAGGTCCACCCGATCCTCCCTATCATCCTTGCACACCGCCACCACCACCGGCGCCCCCGGGCTCAGCCGCGCGACCTCCGGCAGCCAGAACGCGCGCAGCCGCTCCAGCCCCGCCGCGCGCGCCGCGTCGACGCACACCACGACGGCGGCCGCCGCGCGGACGGCGGCCTCGGTGTTGCGCGCCTCCTCTGGTTTGGATGACGTGTCGACAACCAAGAGCTCCCCGACGTCCTCTGGGGAGTTTAGGAGCTCGGCGGGGAAGCGGGCGGCCGGCAGGACGGGGACGGGGCTGTCTGAGAAGCGCTCGAGGCAGGCGGCGGTGATGAGGGAGGTCTTGCCGACGCCGGGGTCGCCGACGACGGTGAGCACGATCGAGCGGCGCGGCGCCATTGCGCGGGCGCGCGTGCTGCGTAGGGGGCCGCGGCCGCTGCGCGGGGGCCGCGGGATGGGTGGAGTGGCGAGGGGCGCGGCCGCGCGGCGGGGGTTTCAGGGGCTGCGAGGGGTTGGGAGCGTGCGTTGGCGGGAGGTTGCGCGGGCGCAGCGGCCAGGCAGGCGCCCGCGCACGCCACTGCACCGTGGCGTTAGCGGCGAAAAAACCGGCAACAGCCGCAGCTGGATGAGCTTGGAGGATCACATGCTCTTGATTGCGAACTCACGGGCTAAGAAGAGCCGACGCTGGAAGTAGGCACCCCGGTGATCTAATGTAGCCTAAGCTATTTCCGCGGAGGCCCCGCGCTCCTCGCGTGCCCTTGATTCAACTATTACAGGTTGAAAACGCGTCACGGCTTATGCAGAGGAACTAACAGATCGCCAGGCTGTCGTTGAGTGATCCAATGGCGCGGGTGTCGAACAACAAAGAGGTCAGTCAAGTACTATTTACGCCACACCTGCAAATGTGCAGCAGTGAACATGGGTGGCGTGCGTGCAACGCGAGGAATGCGCTTGGTGACCCACCATGAGTGACGCACCCCTGCCTCTTGGTGCCGGCTCACGGGATGGACACCCCGCCCATCAGCGCGCTCGCCGGTCAGGCCGTGACATGAGGAAACAACAACGAGTAGAGACTGCTGCTGTCAACTCCTGACCACCAGCGCCGCACGCACCAGTGCCCCTGCGTCTGCAGCAGCAGCGCCCGCACGAGCAATCCAGGTGATGCACACAGGTCAAGCCTGGTCAACACCTGGAATCCGACCCCCTGCGACCACAGCGCAACAGCCCACCGCCACACACCCGATACAACATTCAGAACTAGGATCAGGGCCAAGGCGCTGCCCTCCAAAGCAGAGGGGCACTGCAACCGCGGGAACCCGAGCGGGGGGACACATCAGTAGGGAAACACGTTCCGAGTTCTCTCGCGCTTCTACAGCCCCCAACATACAGCCGAGAGTTAAGCGCGTGCCGCCTCAGGGTAGTGTTGACGAGTGTGCAGAAGGTTTTTGATAGTCAGAGGCGTCCCCCTTGCGCCCGTTTCCCGCCCAGGACTGGAATAAGCAGGGCCCGAATCACAAGGACGCAAGGACACAGCTGCGCCGCTGGCTCCCAATTTCCACCGCCCTCGCCCAAGACGCAGGGAACTGCCTGCTGGGTTTACAACAGCGGAACAAAAAGGGGTGGCAGGACGGTTGCATCCGGCAACTTTGCTGGAGAGCCGCCGCCAAACTGGCTGGCTGCACCCACACGTCACGGACGGGTAGACTGCTAGACGGCCATCAGCGGCTAGACACAAGCTGCTGCCGTGGACGGCTGTGCCCGCCTGAGGTCGACGGCAGCGCCCAGAAGGGGGCGTTAGCTGCGCCAAACGTTCTTCAGGCGTAGTGGGGCGGGCCTGACATGTGAAGCCGTGTGGAACCATGGGGTGCATTAGGAGCGGGGCGGCAGCGCAGCACTCAGGCCAGTTTGACAGCAAGAGGGGGGTCTGCAGAGTCGGACGACACACCTGCGCGGCCGCGGGCGGGTGGATGCAGGTGAGCGTGGATGGGTGGGGGCGCGACTGTGCGTCTGCGTCTGCGTCTGCATCTGCGTGCGGACACGTGCATGTGTGTGCACGCAAGGTGCAATAGAGACTGTGCTGTACGCCAAGCTTTGTGTGTGGAAGCATTTGGTGGATCTGAACGCCAGCGCGGATGCGGGCCACTCGCCTCCCCTCGCGCCCCGCCATTCAGCGCCCAGTCAAACCCCGGTCAAACCGCGGCCGCGCCCCGGTCAAACCCACCCGCAGAGCAGGGGCTCTGCGTGCTGATGGCGTCCAGGCAGCCCTGAAGGATCGACTTCTCGATCTTGGTGAGGCGCGCCGCGACCTGAAGACGAGGAGTCAGATCCGACAACCACCGCAAAGCGCGCGAGCGTCACGAGCGGGGATCGAGTAGCGGGGTGCCCGGCCGCCGGCCGGCGGCGCCGTCAGGGCTTATCCCCGCTGGCTCCGGGGGATGGCGCACGACGTGCAGGGTGAAGGCTCGCGCTGCCCCCCCCCAAACCCCGCACACATACATACCACACACGACGCGCACCTTTTGCCGCGGCGTGCTCTTGGGGTCCTCAAGTATCTCGAGATCTTTCCAAAGCGGCCGGCGGTAGGAGGCCAGGCGCTTCTCGAGGTGGCCCGACAGGGCGCACGCGGCTTGCTGGGGGGGCGGGGAGGAGGGGAGGGGGGAGAGTTGGGAGGTTGAGCAAAGGGCAAAGGGGCAGGCGAGGAAGGGGTTTGGGGAGAGGGGATCAAGGATGGGGATGGCAAGAAGCGGGGCGACCCTGTTGAATTATCATTGGAGGCCAGGGCGATTGAATTGGACGCCGCCAAGAGGTAGCGACGCGCCCTCCGGCGCCCCGCGGGTCATTGGAATGGAACCCCGCCACCAAAGCTGCCCCGAGACGGGCGGGCACCCCCGCACCTGCTCGATACCCGCATCAATCGGCGGCGCCCCGGCCTCCAGCTGCACCGCCGCCATCTGCTCCGCGCTGCGGGAGAAGGCCAGCCGCATGTAGGGCAGCAGCAGCGGCGGCAGCGGCTCGGAGCGCTTGAGGTCAAACGTCTGGAGGAGCGGGGGGGCGACAGGGGGAGGGGAGTGTAAAGACTAGGATTACAATCGTCAGAGCAAGCCGAAATCGCCCGCTTCTGGGGGTGATGCGGGCTCATGAGGAGGACATCAATGCGATGGAGAGCCTTTGCGACGTGCTGCAGGGTCGGGTGGGACCCGTCCACCAAGAGGGGAAGGAGGGGTGAAAACAGCGTGGGAATCGGGGTGACTCGAACAGGTGCCACAGAGCAAACCGGCCCGCGTGAACAAGACAGAGATCGTGAAAAAAAGACCGCGCGCCTGCATGGTGGACAGCCCGGCCTTGTCCAGCTTGTCCCGCTTGGCCTTGTACAGCGGGTCGCTGCTGGGCAGCGTGACAGTCAGCTGCAGCTTGTCAAAGGGGTTTGACTCATCCACGATGCCCTGGGGGGAGGGGTGGGGGGTCGTGGAAGGCAGGTAGGTGGGATGGGGTTTCGTGGGAGGCGGGGGGTGGGGGTGGTGTGGAGAGGGGTCGTAGCGGGCGCGAGCGCGGTGCGCACGCACGAGAGATTGACGGGGTGGGGCGTGTGCGGACGTGTGTGAACGTCGACGGCGGACGGATCACGACTTGTATAGAAGAGTGACGGCGTGACGAGACAGACGGCACCAAAAAGCAATGGTCGAAGCCCGATAGACGGGGTCTGACAGAGAGAGCGTCCCTCCCTCGCACACGCCCGCCGCCGAGCTCGCCCGAGCAGGGTGAATTGGTTGGAATTGGAATTCAAAAGGCGACCTCAAAAGCCCTGGCGGGCGCCTCACGTAGTTGAGGAGCAGCCGCGAGTTGGGCTGGGGCCCGCACCAGGCATAGACGGGGTCCCCGACCTGCGATGATGTCATGATGATGTAGGGATCGGGGGGTGGGGGTTAGGGGGTTGAGGGGAAGGGGTGAGGGGAAACACCTTGGCGGCCAGAGCCGTGGTGCCGAGCCGAGGTCAAGGTGTTGCAGGGCGCCCCCGGTCGCACAGCGGCGGCTTTGGGCCGCGTGCACGTGCACCCGTGAGAGGCAGCTTTGAGGGGCTCGCGCCATTGGCTGTCACCGTGGCGGTTGCAGTCCTGCGCGCGCCAAACTTTCACGCACGCATGCTGGTCAAGGCGCAGGCACCTACCCTGCCAGATTCCCCATATCTCGCACTGCGTGCTCACACACGTGCTTTCACACTTTGCAATCACACACACACACACACACACAAACACACACATTCAAACACACACACACACACTCACATACACAACCAAACACGCGCGCGCGCGCGCCCACCTGGTAGTCTCTGTCCACCACCAGCTCCACCCTCTTGGCCGCATCGTTGTGCGACAGCATCGCCTGACAACGCAACACGATGAGATGCGCCAGCAACAAGCTCGTCGCTTTGTGATCACAACGGCGCGCGTCGGACCCCGCAGGAGCTGCACGGGTGGACAGCTGCGACGGCCCTCCCTCCCTCCACGCCCACACACCCGTGAGAGATGGCGTTGAACCCCACAGAATAGCGAGCAACACACAAAACCCGCAACCCCGAGGGCGCACCTTGCATGTTGAGCTGTAGGAGAGTAGCGGGGGGCCCAGGGGCACCAGCGCGAAGCGCCGCGACGGCGCGACGCCCTGCCGGGCAGTATCCAGCGCGCGGGCGGGCATGGGCGGTGAGCGCGCGGGTGGTCTTGGCGCCAGCTCGTGATTCTGTTCCTAGCGGTCTCTAGCGCTGAGGCGCCGGCCGCGCGGCGCGCCTTGCTCCCCGCCTCGAAATCAGGTGTGCAGCCGCGCTGGCGCTGCTCTGCGCCAGACAGCAGCTGGGGCGGCAGCTGCCTCACACCCGCCCCCACCCAAGTTCCAGGGTTTAGGGGTTGAGGTGTGTACCCCAGGCGGGCCGCTTGTGCCCAGGACACGCCTGAGTCACAGGTGGACAGCTGCAGGCACGCACCTCCGGAAGCCCTCGTGCCACTGGCCGCAATGCAACTGGGCAACAACGCGAGGACGCTTTCGCACCCACACATACATTTTGCATCCACGCACGCGGCCATGCAGCGGCGCGCCCATGCAGCAAAGCTGCTATGCGACCATGCGGCCATGCAGCCATGCGGCCACGCTGCCATGCGGCCATGCGGCCATGCGGCCATGCGGCCATGCGGCCATGCGGCCACGCTGCCATGCGGCCATGCGGCCATGCGGCCACGCTGCTATGCGGCCATGCGGCCAGCCCCCCCTCGTCCCACCTGTAGGTGGACCACGGAGGCCTGCACCGCGGCAAAGGCCTGGCGGAAGCGCTCAAAGGGGAACGCCTCTGTCGGGATGTCGAAGGGGTACCTAAGAGTGGTTGTGTGTGCGCGCGCGCACGTGTGTGCGTGTGAGAGAGAGAGAGAGAGAGAGAGAGAGAGAGAGAGAGTGTGTGTGTGTGTGTGTGAGGGAGAGCGGAACAGGGATGAATTGATATATATCGTGTTTGCACATGTTTGTGTGCGCACATGCGTTGTTGCAAGCATGCGTGCGTGCGTGCGTGCGTCTGCGTGCGCGCGCGCGTGTGTGTGTGTATGTGTGTGTGTCAGGTTATCCGTGCAATCACGCAGCGGCTTGCACCAAACTGCGCCGCCTCATGTCACCAGACATGCAATGACAACACGTGCGCCCCCACGTGCGCGCCCACGGGAAAAAAAAGCCCAATAATAACTTGGAGCGACCCTGTGCCTGCTCCCCCACGGCCCGCCGCCTCCAAGAACCCAAGCCCAGGCCGGGGCCTCACTTGTTAAAAAGGCTGCCCGCCATGAACCACACGCCATCCAGCGCCTCGTACTCCTTCCTCATCCCCTCCAGCCGCTGCTGCACGGCCGCCACCACAGGGGAGCCTGGGGATGCCGCGTTCGCAGGCCGCGGGCGCGGGGCGCGACGGGAGCGGCGGCCGGGCGGTCGGTCGGTGAGTGTGAACAGTCGGCAGCGCCGCGCGGCCGCGTGGGCGTGTCGGGCATCTGCGACCCCTGAGATTCAGCAGCAGCCGCACTGGAGCCCGCGCTTGTCCAAGCGCGCGGCTGCACCGCGTCGCGCCCCCCGTCACAGATTCCCGGCCCCCAAGCACTCCCCACCAGACCCTCCCCACTTCCTGCGCCCCTGCCCCGCAACCGCCTCCCCTCAAACCCTCCGCCCGCTCCCCGCACCACAACTAGCGGAGCCCCCTCCTGCGGCC
>NW_014010148.1:0-6290 GCF_000611645.1 Monoraphidium neglectum
AGTCAAGACGGCGCCTGTGCCTCTGACTGCGGTGCCGCTGCTGCAAGCTGGCCGCCGCACCTTCCAAAGAATAGGGGATCGCTGAACCAGCCAAGCTGCCAGTCCAAAAACGTCGCCGCTGCCTGCACGTCTTCCGCTGCAGGGCAGGGCGTGGTCGTTCGAAAGGGGAACGGTGGGGTGGGGTGGTGGCTAAGGAGACTGTCGGGGGCCGCAACAAGAAGCCCTGCGCGTCTGAATCCACTCAGCAAGCGGGTGCCATTATCTGGCGCGCGCACACACACACACACACACACACACACACACACACACACACACACACACACACACACACACACACACATCCAAAATGCTGCACTTCTGTCACAACAGCGACGCGCGTTGTCCTGAAATCAGGGTTGAAAATACTACTTGAAAACACACAGATGACAAGGCTGCTCAGAGGAGGGGTTGTCACCTCCCAATGCAGCCAAGCAAAACAGACCACAGCTCTCACCCGCCAAGCTCATAGGCTCCGGCCAGTGCACGTGCAGCCCTATGCCGAGCCGCAGCCCCAGCCGCCTGTACTTCCCGCCCGGCCGCGCCAGCGCCGCCACGCGCGCGTGCGCGGCGAGCACGTTGCGCCCGCAGCGCTGCGCGTCGGGCAGGCCGCCGCGGTGGCTGGGGGGGTACTGGCCGGTCCCGTATTGGCGGATGCAGGTGACAAACGGCTCGTCAAAGGACTGTATGGGTCAGGGTGTGGAGTTCAGGGTGTCAATTGAGGGCGTGAACTATTGGGTGGTGTAGGGGCTGACCGAGGGTTTCGTAAATGGCAGTTAATCTTCGGCGCGGTCGACGCTTTTTCAGTCGGGGGTTGCCAGGTCAGCAGGGGGTGTGAGGGTGACTGGTGTTGTTTTGACAGCTGCGGCAAACGCAGTATGTGTGTCTGTGGGGGGTGCGGGGTGGGGGAGGGGAGGGGGGGTGCGGCTGCGGCTGCTGGTTCTTGCCCCAGAGGCCTTGGCGCCCCAAGACCTGATGCACTGCAACGAAAGCACCACCCTGAGGCCGCCATGAATCAGCCAGCCAGGCAACACAGCCAGCCAGGCAACCCGGCCGGCCACCCAGGTGTTTATCACCACCCGCACCAGCCAGGTTTTGACGCGGCCCCCAAACAGCCCCAGCGCCTTGTCTGCGTAGTAGGCAAAGTCGTCCACAAACTTGTCAGAGAGCGGCCCCTGGTAGGCGTCGTGCAGGGACTGGGGCAGGTCCCCTAAGATTGTTGATTTCATTGGTTTGTGGCGGTTTCTTTCACGTCAGATGCACGATCCAGAACGAGGGTTTTGGATCAGCTGCAGGTTGGTGACTCATGCCCAGCGTGAGATATAGAGCTGGTGCGCAGGCGATAGAGGAGCAACGTGCATGGCGCGATTTGGATGGTTCTCAGCGGGCAGTGCTGTTTCAAAGCAGGCGGCGCCCTCCCTTTGGGCCACCAACAAGTGGCGCTTAGCCCCGCCCTGCCTCGAAAACTCCACCGCCCTGGAAACGCCCATGCTGGCCCCGCTCCCAAACGCCTGAAAACCGATGCACGCACACACATACACGTGCACGCGCACGCGCGCACACACACACACACACACACACACACACACACACAACCCGCTCTCCCTCCAACCGCGCCCGGCCCTCACAGTGAAACAGCGTCCCAAACGGCTCTATCCCGGCGGCCAGCGTCTCGTTGATCAGCGAATCATAGAACGCCGCCCCCTCCGCGCTGACGGGCGACCCGCGGCGCGCCCCGGGCACGAGGCGGTTCCAAGATATAGAGAACCTGTTTTGATATGGGAATCCAGGGGAGGGTGCAGAGATGGGGCCTGGGTGGCGGGGCAGGGCCGGTTGTATGGTGGTGCTTCGCTTCGGGCACGCCAGCTGGCGGCGCCACCTGGGCGGTCGGGCCATGGCAGTCACACGCACACCCGCGACAGAGCGCGCGTGCCCGCCGCGCAAGGCGCCGCTGCCGCCCCGCCCCGCCGTGCGCCCGCGGGCCGGCGCCAGCACGCGCGCGTGCGCGTGCGCCACAACGGCAACTCCGGCAGCCATCCGGCGGCAACATGCTCCATGTGACACACCATCAACCCGCCATCCACCCCACCTGTACCGCTTCACCCCCAGCCGCCGCATCAGCGCCACATCGGCCTTGTAACGGTGGTACATGTCGGCCGCCACGTCAGCGTTTGGGAGGCCCTCGGAGTGCAAGTAAGCGTCCCAGACGCTGGGGGTGCGCCCGCCCGCATTCCAGCCGCCCTCCACCTGTCGTGCATCGTGGCGGCGGCCGGCCGGGATTACTGCAGTGGTCGCATCTCATAACATCAGTGATTGACACTGCATGATGCACTTTGAGGGGAGCTGGGGCAGATGACAGCGGCAACGTTTCTGCCAGGTCGTGCCGATGTGTATGGGTGGCAGTTGCAGGGACGCCGGCCACTGTACCTGCCTTGCAGGCTGTTGCATAGCAATGACTAGCCCCTGGTTTCTCATCAGGCCCGTATGGCCGGCCCCCGCCCCGCCCCGACGCCGCCGTCCGTCTCCGGCGCTCCGCCACCACGCCACAGCAGGCCCCGGCGCAGCGTGCCGCTCAACGAGTCGGCCTAGACGGGCGAAAACAGGTCCGGGGGCCCCAGCTGGCTCGGCGCGAAAAGGCAGCCCGGTCCAGACGAGCGCCTGCAACATTGAGTGGATGAGTTGTCACAAAACAAAATCACCGCGCTCACCTGGAACGCCGAAGTCGCCACGCCGAACGCGACTTTCTGCCTTATCGCCAGAGTGCACTCTGGCGGGGGCCCCGGCAAGCTGGTGGAGGCTTTGCGCCCCGCCGCCGCCGCCGCCGCCGGCGGCGGCGAGTCTGCCGCAATTCGTTTGTTGGCCCCGCTGTCTGTGACGGCCGACGCGGGCAGGGGCCGCGGCCCCGCGGCGGCCGGCCCGGCGGGGCCCGATGGGGCAACGGCGGCAGGACCGTTGGGCCCTGGGCCGTCCAAGACTGAGTGGAATTCCGTCAGCTGGTCTGTCGCTGACTGCGCCTGCGAAAGATGCAACAGCGTTGAATTCTGTTGTTTCCTTGTATAAAAGGGTGGTCAGCAAACACCCAGGTACTGTTGCAAGGGATGCTGAGAGGTTTTGGCGGCCCAAATCAGTGGCGGAATTTTTCTTGCATGCAGCCGCACAGGCATCAAAGCAACGGCACTGGCAGGAGACCAGATACGGGCCATAGGCAGAAGCTGTTGCTGCCGCTCCCTGCGGCGCCGTCGCACCAGCAGAACAGCGAACCCGACCAGCAAGCCGCTGAGCACCATGCGTGCGCGCCGGCGAGACGCCGCCTCGGCTGCTGCCTCCGTGCCCTCCGCGTCGCCGCGGGCGGCAGGGACCGGCTGGGTGTTGGGCCGCGGGGGCTTGTGTGTGCCTGGAGGCGTGGGGATCAGCTCAGATGCAAAGCGTGTATTCATATAACCCAATCCCGCTGAACGGCCCAGGGGGACAAAGCAAGGAGCACAGCACGAGCAGCAGCATGCCACAGCGGCGCTCCGGCGGTTCCCATGGGTTCAGCTGAGCTCAGCAGCGGCGTGCTCAGCGCGTACCTATGACTCCTGGTGGCAGATGTCCGAACAACCCGTCCCAGCACCGTAAAGATGAGGAATTTGATCGCTTGGGCTCGGGACCAGCACACGACCCCAGTAAGCACGGTCCGCGTTACGTTTGTCAAGTGAATGATCGAATGCATAGCATCACCAGCTGGTCTGACGGACCGCTGATAAAGTTTTCGCAGTGTGTCACTGGGATTACTAACAGGCTCAAGACGATCCCGAAACTGGACTCGGCACAGGCAGTACAAGGGAAGAATGTATTTCCAGTTACTTTTTCTGTGATGATGCATACCTGCACGTGCAGGCTGCTCACATCGCTTGCAAACCTGGGTGCTGTGTCACCACAAGCCGTGGTTTGGCAGGGTCGTGTCATCGCAGCCTAGTGGCATGATGGTATTGGTCTACTAAATTCAGGTGCGGCATGATCGACAGATACGCCGCAAGATGCAGCGATCCTCGACCACGCCGCTGCGTCAGGAGACGGCCCCCGTGCTGGCCCCCACTCCTGGCTCCGCGCAGCCCGCCCGCCGCAGCCAGTCAATGTGCAGCGGCGTCGCGCGCCGCCCCAGCAGCCACCCGTTGCGCCACCGCCACTCTTTCAAGGCCATATCCTTGCTCGGCCGCGCCGCTGCGATCGCCAAAGAGTACGCAATCAGCTCTGCCGTCACAGCCTCCACACGCTGTTTCTGCCGCCGCTGCTGCTGACCCTCCTCCTCTGCACTTGTTCCTTCTCCGCCGGCGCCGCCGACGCCTCCACTGAACCCTTGTGCTGCAGCAGCAGGAGGAAATCGTAGGGACTGCTGCTGCTGCTGCTGCTGCTGCTGCTGCTGCTGCTGTTGCTGTTCGCAATCCTCCAGGCGCGGGCTGCCCACGCTGACGCCACCCGCCGTGACATCGCCGCGCCCGTCCGCCGCGATGACATCATCCAGGTAGTCATCCACCAGGGGCAGCAGCTCAGCCACTAGCGCTGCAACCTCCTCGGAGCGGTTTTCCGCGATTTCGCCCACCTGCGCCAACGGCAGGCACGCAGTGGTGGAAGGGCACCCTAGTGATGTCACCATGTGCTGGTTTTGAGGGCGAGCAGGAGGACTCTGTTGATAAATTAAGGCGATGCAAGCAAGCGGTGCAGCAGCAGCATTGAACAACAATGAGTCACCGTTGAGACCAAGACGCGCGTGTGTGGGTTGGTTTGGGATGGCGATGTACATCAAGGTGACGTCCGCACGGGTGACAGTGGCTGAGGTCCGAAGTCGGTTGTGGCCTCACCGTCTCACCCAGCGCCGCGCTCATGACCCAGAATATGGAGGACCAGAGCAGCTTCGCGGCAACTGCCTCTTGAAACTCCCGCCACCCCGCCTCGACGCGGCACGCGACGCCGCCGCCGGCGAGCGCGGCGGCGGCGTGCTCGGCCCAGCGGCCGCCGTGGGCGAGGGTCTTTCGTCCGTCTGTCACGGCGCCAGAGGCGTCGGCTGCGGGGAGGGGCGGCGGCGCAGGCAACGTGGTTCAGAGCGAGCCGGGTCAATGTCTCCAGTGGCTAAAACCCGAAGCACAGCATTTGATGTTGTGTCGAAATGTATATGCCCTCATCACTGGCGCCGCACCAGCGCCGCACTGTGCTGCTGGCCGCCCTAGCGCCAGCACACCCGCGCGCAGTAATCAGGACGACGCCCCCCTCCCCCCAGCTGCTTCGCACAGAAAACGCGTGTATGCGCTCTGACAATTCTACACACATGCACGCGCACACTCTTACTCGCACGCATGATAAATTGCAACGCACGTGCGCCCGCAGCACTAAGACACAGGCGTCCCCCGGCACGTGCCCGCCCCCGCCACAAACGATGGCACCCGCCGCCCGCCAGCCGCCCTGCCTGCGCGAACGCGAATCCGCCCCCAAGCCGCAGTGCCCCAAGATGTCGAAACACCTGACAAACACTCTCTTTCATGCGTCGCACCCACCTGCCATGTACAACAGGACCTGCGTGTTGCCCCCCAGCCAGCGCTCGCGCAGCCAGGGCAGCAGCATGCCGTTCTGCACGAACACTAGATCGCCGCGTCGGCCCTGGGGCGTGGCCGCGATTACCTCATCCAAGGCGTCGTTAGTCGTGCAGACCCAGATCGGCCCGGCGTCGGCGCCCTGCGGCGCGGGGCGTGGCGCGGGTGGGTGGGCGCGGCGTTTTGCGCCATTCGCAGAGACGCGCACAGTGCGGGGCAAGCTAATCTGCTGCGGGATCACCTGCCACGAGGGACGGCTGGAGGGTTCTGAAAAGCAACAGGGTCTTGCACTTTGCATCTGCAGATAAACAGGCCGGCCTCTTCTGGGGGCCAATTCAGAATGGACGCCCCCGCGGGTGCCAAGAAGTTCAAAGTTGGCTTGTGCTGCCCGTACAGTACTGGCTTTCCATGTCGTTGATTCGAGGATGGGTGGGCTGGCAGGAGCTGCACCCACGCCGCGAGCTTATGCGGCAGGCTCTCACCGGGCGCGGGAGGTCTGGAACCGCTTCCCCGCGGCGCAGGATGGGCGCCGGGCGCGGCGCATACATGCGGCTGATGGCAGTGCCCACGCGGCCGCCGCCGATGACGATGGGGTGCATGGCGGGGCACCGCTGGGCGGCTGAGCCGGCTGGATCAGGCGCGTTGACTTTGCCTGGCTGCCCGGTGTGGGTTGGGGTGGGGTTGGGC
>NW_014010147.1:0-792 GCF_000611645.1 Monoraphidium neglectum
ATCCGAAGGCGGCAGCGGGGGCTCGCACGAGGGGAGGGGGAGCTGGGCGAGCAGAGCGCGGCGGCTGCGCGACTGACAAAAGCGTGAAGCTTGCTGGAGCGTAACCGCATTCAACTTAAACGCAGCACTGCTGCATCAACTTATGTTCACAACAGCCATGTCTTCTCAGCCACGTCCTGGCCAGCAAGCTTCCCTGACTCAGGCGTGCGTGTCACATCGTCTACAGCCCCGCCTCCCCGCCTTCTGTCCCAGGAGCCCTCCAGCCGGCGGCCCCCAGCCCACCTCGACGCGCGCCACGTCATTGTAGGCCACCTCCAGCGCGATGCCCTGCTCCTGCCCTGCCCTCACGCGCACGATTTCGCGGCTCTCCCACTCGCTGTCGCGCACCGCCTGGCACGCGTCGCGCTCGGCGGCCTGGAGGGTGCGGAAGAGTTGCAGCAGGTCCAGGGCGCGCGGGAGGGTGGGAAGAGAGAGAGAGAGGGAGAGAGAGAGAGAGAGAGAGACAGAGAGAGAGAGAGAGAAAGAGAGAGCGTGCGTGCGTGCGTGCGTGCGTGCGTGCGTGCGTGAAGGAGTGTGTGTGTGCGTGCCCGCGTGCCCGCGTGCGTGCGTGCGTGTGTGGAAAGTACCTGGTCGTGACAGCAGGGCTGCAGCGCCGCAAAGAGCGAGCACAGGCACATACCTGGGTCCGCGGCCAACGGCCTCCTGCTCAACCACCTGCTTCAAGTACTCAGTACACAGCAGAGCGGACAGCGCCATTGAGACTGTCACCAGCGCAGCCCACCACCCGGCATT